>NC_088809.1:19049066-19324066 GCF_011386835.1 Chrysemys picta bellii
AGCCTTAGCTTCTCCCTCTTTCAAGTAGGGATAACAATCCGCCCTTACCTACCTCCCGGCGGGTGGAGGATGGGGATCTATTGGAGAGTGTCACTAGGAGCAGTGCATAAGATGAGGTGTCCTATCACGTTTACTCAGATCAGATTAGGACAGAATAGAATGGCTGAAATAGTCTATTTTATTTGTATTTTATTATGTTGCAATTGTTAAGAGCAGCAACTACTTAGCTCAGACTGAAACCTCTTATCTAATTTTTGAGATCTAAGTGTCTCCCCTTTGTGTGCAACGAGACAAACACGTACTCATTTTTGTGACACAGAAGATGCTTTTGTTTTGCAACAAAATATTTTTGCAAAGAATTTTCATGCCACTTGATATGATTTCAAGAAACAAACTGGTTTAGTTTGAATGGGATTTTCGGACAGAAACGGTTTCAATGAAATTTCCCCACCATCTCGATTCCTGGGCTCTATCCCTGTCTTTGGGGGGTTTGCTGTCTGTTAGGAGTCTGATTTGGATAGGGATAGAGACCTCTTTAATGTTTTTAATGAAGTAAATACTAATGGGAATTGTGTGATCATGGGAGACTTTAACTTCCCAGATATAGACTGGAGGACAAGTGCTAGTAATATAATAGGGCTCAGATTTTCCTAGATGTGATAGCTGATGGATTCCTTCACCAAGTAGTTGCTGAACCAACAAGAGGGGATGCCATTTTAGATTTGGTGTGGGTAGTGAGGATCTCTTAGAAGAAATGGTTGTAGGGGACAGCCTTGGTTTGAGCGATCATGAGCTAATTCAGTTTAAACTAAATGGAAGGGTAAACAAAAATAGATCTGTGACTAGGGTTTTTGATTTCAAAAGGGCTAACTTTAAAAACTTAAGGAAATTAGATAGGGAAGTGGATTGGACTGAAGAACTTGTGGATCTAAAGGTGGAGAAGGCCTGGAATTACTTCAAGTCAAAGTTGCAGAAACTATCAGAAGCCTGCATCCCAAAAAAGGGGGAAAGATTCATAGGCAGGAGTTGTAGACCAAGTTGGATGAGCAAGCATCTCAGAGAGATGATTAAGAAAAAGCAGAAAGCCTACAAGGTGTGGAAGATGGGAGTGATCAGCAAGGAAAGCTACCTTACTGAGGTCAGAAAGTGAGAAAGGCCGAAAGCCATGTAGAGTTGGACCTTGCAAAGGGAATTCAAACCAATAGTAAAAGGTTTTATAGCCATATAAATCAGAAGAAAATAAAGAAAGAAGAAGTGGGACCACTAAACACTGAGGATGGAGTGGAGGTTAAGGATAATCTAGGCATGGCCTAATATCTAAAGAAATACTTTGCCTCGGTCTTTAAGAGGCTAATGAGGAGCTTAGAGATAATGGTAGGATGACAAATGGGAATGAGGATATGGAGGTAGATATTACCACATCCGAGTTAGAAGCCAAACTCGAACAGTTTAATGGGACTAAATTGGGGGTCCCAGATAATCTTCATCCAAGAATATTAAAGGAACTGGCACATGAAATTGCAAACCCATTAGCAAAAAATGTTAATGAATCAGTAAACTCAGGGGTTGTACCGTATGACTGGAGAATTGCTAACATAGTTCCTAGCTTTAAGAAAGGGGAAAAAAGTGATCCAGGTAACTACAGGCCTGTTAGTTTGACATCTGTAGTATGCAAAGTCTCAGAAAATGTTTTGAAGGAGAAAATAGTTAAGGACATTGAGGTCAATGGTAATTGGGACAAAATACAACATGGCTTTACAAAATGTAGATCGTGCCAAACTAACCTGATCTCCTTCTTTGAGAAGGTCACAGATTTTTTAGACAAAGTAAACGCAGTGGATCTAATTTACCTCGATTTCAGTAAGGCATTTGATACGGTTCCACATGGGGAATTATTAGCTAAATTGGAAAAGATGAGGATCAATATGAAAATTGAAAGGTGGATAAGGAACTGGTTACAGGGGAGACTACAACGGGTCGTACTGAAAGGTGAACTGTCAGGCTGGAGGGAGGTTACTAGTGGAGTTCGTATATTATGGGAACAAGTAAATAACTTTTGCTTATTCACTTTCTTCACATCACTCATGATTTCATATACCTCTATCATATCCCCCCATAGTCTCCTCTTTTCCAAGCTGAAAAGTCCTAGCCTCTTTAATCTCTCCTCATATGGGACCCCTTCCAAACCTCTAATCATTTTAATTGCCCTTCTCTGAACCTTTTCTAATGCCAGTATATCTTTTTTGAGATGAGGAGACCACATCTGTACACAGTATTCAAGATGTGGGTGTACCATGGATTTATATAAGGGCAATAAGATATTCTCTGTCTTATTCTCTATCCCCTTTTTAATGATTCCTAGCATCCTGTTTGCTTTTTTGACTGCCGCTGCACACTGCGTGGAAGTCTTCAGAGAACTATCCACGATGACTCCAATATCTTTTTCCTGATTCGTTGTAGCTAAATTAGCCCCCATCATATTGTATGTATAGTTGGGGTTATTTTTCCCAATGTGCATTACTTTACGTTGTCCACATTAAATTTCATTTGCCATTTTGTTGCCCAATCACTTAGTTTTGGGAGATCTTTTTGAAGTTCTTCACAGTCAGCTTTGGTCTTAACTATCTTGAGCACTTTAGTATCATCTGCAAACTTTGCCACCTCACTTTTTACCCCTTTCTCCAGATCATTTATGAATAAGTTGAATAGCATTGGTCCTAGGACTGACCCTTGGGGAACACCACTAGTTACCCCTCTCCATTCTGAAAATTTACCATTTATTCCTACCCTTTGTTCCCTGTCTTTTAACCAGTTCTCAATCCATGAAAGGATCTTCCCTCTTATCCCATGACAACTTAATTTACATAAGACCCTTTGGTGAGGGACCTTGTCAAAGGCTTTCTGGAAATCTAAGTACACTATGTCCACTGGATCCCCCTTGTCCACATGTTTGTTGACCCCTTCAAAGAACTCTAATAGATTAGTAAGACATGATTTCCCTTTACCTAAACTATGTTAACTTTTGCCCAACAATTTATGTTCTTCTATGTGTCTGACAATTTTATTCTTTACAATTGTTTCAACTAATTTGCCCGGTACTGACATTAAACTTACTGGTCTGTAATTGCCGGGATCACCAATAGTGCCCTTTTTAAATATTGGCGTTATATTAGCTATCTTCCAGTCATGGATACAGAAGCTGATTTAAAGGACAGGTTACAAACCATAAGTAGTAGTTCCGCAATTTCACATCTGAGTTCTTTCAGAACTCTTGGGTCAATGCCATCTGGTCCCGGTGATTTATCAGTTAATTCCAAAACCTCCTCTAGTAACACCGCAATCTGTGACAATTCGTGAGATTTGTCACCTACAAATGCTGGCTGAGGTTTGGGAATGGCTGGAAGGTGAAAAGAGACAAATTCCTATGACAAATAAGGCACAAATATTCAACAGCGAGGATGATTGACCACAGGAAGAAGCTACCAAGGAAAGTGGTGGATTCTCCATCTCTTGATGTCAGTTAATAAAGACTAGATGCCTTTCCGGAATGTGTTTGCCCCAGAAGTAGCTATTGTGGTAGACAGGAGGCCTGTGATATGCAGGGGGTCAGATTAGATGCTGTAACGGTCTCTGCTGCCCATAAAGTCTACTCATTTCTGAGAAACCGAGTGTAGCATTGGGAGCAGCCTCTGCTGTTTTACTGTCTAGCCGGCTTGCTTCCTAGAATGAACACTCATTGAGCGGGGTGATCCACAGGGAGTAGCTCAAACCTCCAAAGTGTCTGGCCTGCGGCAGAACATTAGCATTGCAGGGGAGGGGTGGGTGTGGCAGTGACATCACAAAGGCCTTTTGCAGGACCTCCGCCTATTGGTCAAAGGTGCAGGGGAGGTGGTGACCTCACAGAGAGATGCTGACATCAGCCAGGCAGGACAGGGGCGCAGGGCCAGGGAAACCTCAGAGACCCCTGTGGCGTTGCTTCAGCAAGTCTCCTTCTTGAGGTCTCTCTTTGAGGTCTGAGAGAGTATTTAGGTTCACGTACATGAGCGCCAGGAGGAACCTCTTTTGAGTTTTCTCTTTTCTTTTTCCTGATTTTACTAGAAAACAGACGTCCCTGTTTAGAAGGTAAGAGCCTCCGAGAGGTTTGGAACCTGTTCAGTCTGATGCATCTGGCCCCAGCTGAATTCTAGGCATGGAAAACACTAGCTTAAGGTGGTCGAATTTTATTCCCCACCTGGGATTTTCTCCCTTAGAATCACTGGGGACATTAGGGTTTGTCCTTTTTGTTTTACCTTTTCCTCCATCCCTCCCTCCTTTCTCTTCATCTCTTACTTCTTTTGTCCTTTCCTCTGTTCCCCTCCCACCACCAGGAGGACTCTGTGTGTGTGTCGTGGGGGGTGCTCTGCAATGGGAACAGGGACAATTCTCCAACTTTGGGCAGTCGAGAGCCTGGGTGAGATAAGGGGCGTTAAAGCCCTTTGTGAAGGAGAAATGGGAGTTCAGCACCAAGGAATTCTAAACTTTGCTAAACATCTAGTCTGCAGAAACCAGAAATGGTCGGGGCCACTGAGGGATGTGAGTCCCACCCTTTTAGGTATCTGGGGTGCTGGGAGGAGAGAAGAGGTGCCTCTCTCCATTTCATGGCCTCAACAAACTAAGTGCTGTGCCCCAGTTCTCGTCAGAGAACTCTGAAAAAGAACATCTTCCCATCCATTAACATACCTGGAAAGATACTGGAACTCCTTATTAAACAATCAGTTTGTCAGCACCTACAGGACAATTTGGTTCTTAGGACTAGTGAGCATGGACTTGTCAAGAACAAATCATTCCAAACCAATCCTAGCTCCTTCTTTGGCAGGGTTATGGGCCTAGTGGACGTGGGTAAAGAGTAGATGTCATCCATCTTGGTGTTAATAAGGACATTCTCACAAACCAACTAGGGAGATGTGGTCTAGATGCAATTAGTATAATATGTGTGCACAGATGGTTGAAAGCCCGTACTCCAACAGCCCCAGAACCAAACACTCCTCCTCCTGGGCAGTGTGCTCCGACCTCTAATGTTCAGATGCTGCTTAGCACTGTCAGAGCAGCTTTTGCTGGGGGATTCTCCCAGCACTTTCCAATAGTGGGAAAGTATGAAATCCCCATTTGACTGCTGGGGACAGAGCCTAGAGCGGGGAGCAACTTACCCAAAGTCCCACAGGTCAATAGGAAACCAGCAATGGAACCCAGGAGTCCTGACTCCCAGTTCCCTGCTCCAATCACTCCAGCGGAGCACACTCCCTCTCAAAGCAGGGGGACCGGACATGAAGGCCTGGTTGTAATTGCCAGCTGTGGGAGGGAGTGTGCAGCAGTGGTTAGTGAAGGGGCCTGGAAATAAGGACTGCTGGGTCCCATCCCTGGCTCTGACACTTGGTGTGACCCTGAGCTAGTAGCTTCCCCGCCCCAGGCCTGTTTCCCATCAGTAGGGTTGGGGTCGCAGCCCCTACAGCCTAGGGGGGTTGGGAGGCTCCAGGAAGGTGTGTAAAGTGCCGGGATGTCAGGATCCCGGAGGCGCTGTCACCCCCGCACTAGGCCAGTGTTCTGCACCCCCTGCTGCTGGCCGAGTTTCTCTGTCCCTTGGTAATAAGACAGACTCTTGTTTTCACAGCCAGTCAATCGCCCAGTGCTATCCCCCTGCCTGTTGGCTGGGCAGGGTAACTCCTCAGGTCACCACCACCCTCTCCAGCCTGCCTTGGCTTTGGGGAGTGAGGAGGAGGGCGAGGGATGACACTGAACATCCTCCATCCATCGCTCCGTCAGCAGAGCAAGTGAGTGGCATTAGGGTTCCCCGTTGGCGTCCCCTGTCTGTCTGGGGAGAGGCAGAAAGAGGGGGAAAGAATCTCTCCCAAAGGAGATTGGATTTGCAAACCGCGGCTGTGGCGGAGAGGATTGTGGTGAGCGAAACACGGTGCCCAGCAGCTGGAGGAAAGACAGAGATGTGGGAGGGGCAGGGGTCTCCCCAGGCCAATGGATGGGGGATGGCTGGTGCTGGAGGGGCAGCTGAGGGCAGGGATTGCTGGGGCTGAAGACTGGGGAGAAGAGACGGGAGAAATTCGGAGAGTGGTCACTATTGGGCAGGAATCGGAGGAGCGGGGGGCAGGTGGGGGGATCCTGCTGTCTGTGTGGGGCCCTGGCTGTGTAATCTCCTTACTGGGAAGTGTCAGTGAGGCCCGAATCTCACACGCTCCGTTGTCTCCTTTGGGTCTCACAGGAGCTCATTGAGGAGCTGCTTGATAACTCTCCACCCGGCGCCGTCCTCACTAACTCCCTGATTGCTGTGGGCAACCTCAGGTACCGAGACCCTCCGGCCCGGTTCCCCTAACCCCAGCGCTGCTCAGGCCCAGGGCTGGGAGTCACTGCCCCTTCCACTCCCAGGTCACCGCCCAAGGGTGGCTCCTCTGGCAGAGGTGCGGGGAAGGTTCATTCTCTCCTGGCTGGGCTGTTCTTTTCACTCCAGTAACATTGCAATGGCTTTGGGGAGAGGCTCACTCCCAGGATCAGATACAGGAGGGGCAGCAGGGTCCAGGGAACAGGGGCTATTCCTGCCCTGCCACTGTCTGTCTGAGAAACCTTGGCCTTGTCATTCCCTGGCTTGGTGCCTCAGTTTCCCTTCTTGCCAGCCTGTGCCTATTTCCCTGCAGTTTAACCTGCGTCTTGGTGCCAATCCCATCCCCGCACTGCACAGTCTAATGCCGGCTCCTCTCTCTTGCCAGCACCATGACACCTGCCCTGGAGCCAGAGCTGGAGACCCACCTCCTCCGAGCTGCCCTGCACGCCGTCTTCACCCTGGGCACGGAGAAGGACACCACCCAAGTGCAGGTAGATCATGCTAAAGTCATGGATTGAAGAGCCAGCTGTCATCCTGCCATGAGTCCTTGCTAATTGCCTGCAGTGGGATGTGAAGGAGAGAGGCCAGGATATGTGTTTGGGGGTCTCACCAGTGCTTCCCAGAGACCCGTCTTCCCATCCTGTGGCAAGTTTAGCCCCAGTTTCCCTAACTCTGACCCATGGCTCTCCCTTGCTTTCAGGATCTGCCTAGGGTCTCGCCAGACCTCCTGGACGCCATGCTGGGGAACCTGCTGGCAGAGTCCCCAGACACCGACAGGCTCCAGTACATCTTGGAGGTGAGCCCGATGAGAGGGGTGGGGGCAATTTTACCTTCACTCTTAGATCCATTTTCCAGTCTGTCCTCCTAGCCGGGCCCCCAGTGGGCATCCTTGGTCAGGGCAGTCAGTGCAATGCCTCCTTTCCCCACAGCACATTAACTACTGGATCGTGTCCAGGGTGCCGCGAGAGAGAGCCAGGGCCGTTAAGAGTAGCGCGGCCCTGCTCAGATCCACCATCACCCTCCCTGAGTTTGACGTAAGTGACCTCTGACCCCAGCTTCCTGACTCCAGGGGTAGGTGGGCTGGCTCCGACAGGCTGTAGGATCTGCTGCTGCAGGGGCTGTGGGTTAGGAGTGTTCCTCTTGGGGAGGCAGAGTCAGAGCAGAGAGTGAGCCTGGCTTGAGTCAAGTTCTTCTTGTCCTAGTTAAGTGGTGACTCTGGGCTTTTAAGGGGACTGTGCTCCAGGTTCATGCCTCCCTGTCATCCTGGAGCAGCTGGGGAAGCAAGTCCTCATGGAGGGCCCTGCCTACAGCCCTGTGCTCCAGGCTTCCTTGGGGGCAGAGGAAATTAAGGGTCTGGCTCTAGCTCCTATCCTGTAGCATCTCCTGCAGAGGGGCTGAGGGGAAGGAGAGTCCTGGCCCGGGGGGGGCTGGGAGCTGACAGGAAAATGCTGATGGAGTCCCCTCTCCCTCTCCCGTCCATTAGAACTCAGTGGAATTCCCCAGGATGGGTCACCACATGGCACAGCTGGCTCTGTCCGTCAGTGACCCAGCCAAGGACATCAGCCGGCAGGCCAGGGAGGGGGTTTACCGGCTCTACCAGCTGCTGCTGCACCAGAGGGGTAAGGAACCCAGCTGGGAAATGGCACCCGCTAGAAGAGTGAGACTGGGACCCCAGCCAATTTCTCTCAGACTGACCCCGGCTGGAAGATGAGTCTCTCTATCTCTTTCTGTGTTCCACACCACGCCCTGCAATTCTGTTGGGCCGGGCATGCAGCGAGGACTCGGCCCACTGTGCAGCCACCAATGGGATTGGAAGGACACAAGCCCAAGGACAAATGTGTGTGTGTCTCTTTCCGAGGGCTGACCATCCATGAGGCCGAAGACCTGTGGTGCTGGGACTGGCACCAGGACAGCAGGCTGCTGGGCTACAGGAACACAGCCAGGGTGGGGGAGATAAGGACACTCTGCCAGGGCATGAGACAGCTCAGGGAGTGGGGGTGGCCGGGTCCCCTGCAGTGGGTGCCTCCTTGGGCCACTAGACGGAGATGCCGTTCTAGCCCCAGAACGTGGAGCCTGGCTCTGGGCAATCTGCTAATGCCTCACACCCTGTTGGTTTTAGGTCTTTGGCAAGTTCTTCTCAGAGGGGCAGTGCTGGCCATCCACGCCCCCCTGCTGCCTGTCAGCCAGGCTGGGCTGCTCCTCACCTACTCCCTCCTGGGGGAAACCCAGCAGCTGATGGGGGACAAGATGAGCAGCTGCATTAGACTCAGGAGATTGGGGCGGGGCCCAGGCCTCATTCCCATCCTGTGGCCATTCGCTGGCCTGGCACAAGGAGCCTGGTGGGGAATGAGAGGGAGAGCAGGTGCTCCTGGGAAGGGAGATGAATTCACCTCCATGAGCAAGAGCGAGCCAGCTTGTCCCCGGAGCAGCTCCACCCAGCTCTTTAGCCAGGCTAATTAATTACAAGCTTTGCCTCATCCCAGACTTATGTTCTTAGGACAGGGTGCTATCGCTCTTGGGAAGGGCAGGAGAGTCCCCCAAGTGCCCTCTGCGAGACTCTCCTGTCCCACAGGGCCGCACCCAATTCCTAGTGGACTGGTGTCTGTGTCACCCGAGCCACCACCCAGAGTTGCTCCCATCACTGGCAGCCTGGGAGGCCAAGGACTGACGGGTGATGGCGTCTGACCAGGCAGGGCTGAGGCACATGGGCAGGGGACGCTTGTCCTGCTGCTGGCAAGGCTGGACCCGTTCTGGAGAGAACAGGAGGATTCAGTCAGCAGTAGGGTTACCATGTCTAATAAATAAAAAAAGAGGACCCTCCACGGGCCCTGGCCCCGCCCATTTCCCCACCCCTAGCCCCGCCCAACTCCGCTCCTTCCCTGCCCTAACTCAGCCCCCTCCTCCCTCCCACTCCCAGCCATGGGGAAAGGGCTGCCCCAGCGCTACCGGCTTCACGGTTTGCCGGGCAGCCCCCAGACCCTGCGCCCCCGGCCGGCGCTTCCCCAGCACAGCTGGAGCCTTAAAGACTAAGAGGGGAGGAGCGGAGCAGCTCAGCTGGAGCCCGGGAAGGGAAGTGCCTGGCCGGCGGCTCGGGGTCTGGAGGCGGGGGGGCTGCCCGAAGCCAGTAGCGCTGGCTCGGGCAGCTCGGCTCTTAAAGTCTGAGAGGGGAGGAGCGGAGCAGCTCAGCTGGAGCCCGGGAAGGGAAGTGCCTGGCCGGCGACTCGGGATCCGGAGGCGGGGGGGATGCCCGAAGCCAGTAGCGCTGGCTCGGGCAGCTCGGCTCTTAAAGTAGGGTAACCATGTCTAATAAATAAAAAAAGAGGACCCTCCATGGGCCCTGGTCCCGAACATTTCCCCACCCCTAGCCCCGCCCCAACTCCGCTCCTTCCCTGCCCTAACTCCGCCCCCTCCTCCCTCCCACTCCCAGCCATGGGGAAAGGGCTGCCCCAGCACTACCGGCTTCACGGTTTGCCGGGCAGCCCCCAGACCCTGCGCCCCCGGCCGGCGCTTTCCCAGCGCAGCTGGAGCCTTAAAGTCTGAGAGGGGAGGAGCGGAGCAGCTCAGCTGGAGCCCGGGAAGGGAAGTGCCTGGCAAGCGGTTGGGGGTCCGGAGGCGGGGGAGCTGCCCGAAGCCAGTAGCGCTGGCTCGGGCAGCTTGGCTCTTAAAGTCTGAGAGGGGAGGAGCGGAGCAGAGCAGCCGCGGGAGGGGAAGTGCCCGGCTGGCATTTTCCCGGACATGTTTGGCTTTTCAGCAATTCCCCCCGGACGGGGGTTTGATTGCCGAAAAGCAGGACATGTCCGGGAAAAAACAGACGTATGGTAACCCTAGTCAGCAGGGGCTGCCGATCCGTCCCATTCACCAGGGCTGCCATCCTGCGGCTTCAGCATTAGTGGCTGGGGTGACTTGGAGAAAGGTCTCAACCTCCCCACATCCCACTTCACTGCTGCCAGAATCCCTCCGGCCCTCCAACCGCTACAGTCCCCTCCCTACCCAACCTGTGTGGGGCTGGAGGAGAGGGGTCTGAGAACTTGAGCTGTGGATTGGAGGTGGAACAGCTGTCGGGGCACTGAGGGGGAGGTGGCAGGAGCTCCCCGTACAAGGAGGGGGGTTGCCACTGGAGGTCACTAGGAAGGACAACAAGACTCCATCCTGTGGGTCAGCAGGGGAAATCCATCCCTCAGAGGTGGGCAGGGCTGGGTGGAAATGCTGCTGGTTCCAGGGGCCGTTAATCCCCCCTGATTCCTCGGAGGCGTCTGAGTCTCAGACAGGTTCTCGTTCCCTTGCAGCAGGAGGACGTCACGGCCAATATGATGCGCCAGCTCCGTATCATGCAGCACTTGCGCCAGGTGCCCGAGGCGCTGCAGGGCCTGTGCCTCTGAGGCCACCAGCAACTCCCGCTCCCTGCTGCAGGTACTGCTCTGGCTCTCTGTAAATGGGGAGCTAGTGGAAGGGGAAATGGAGCCCCCTGGCACTCACAGAAACCCTCTGCCCTCTCTGTGGAGCAGGGTCCTTTCCTCTGCCCCCAAATTCCTTCATCTGGGACAGGAGCTCTTTCCCTCACACCCATTCCCCTCCCCTCTTTCCTTGATCTACCCCCATCCCATTCCCCCTGCACCCAGGCAGAGCTCTGCCTGCTCCATATGGTGCAGAAAGGCCTGTGATATGCAGGGGGTCAGATTAGATGCTCTAACTGTCTCTTCTGCCCATAAAGTCTACTCATTTCTGAGAAACCGAGTGTAGCATTGGGAGCAGCCTATGCTTCTCCTTCTCCTTCTCGAGGTCTCTCTTTGAGGACTGAGAGAGTATTAGGGGTAACGTACGTGAGCGCCAGGAGGAACCTCTTTTGAGTTTTCTCCTTTCTTTTTCCTGATTTTACTAGAAAACAGACATCCCTGTTTAGAAGGTCAGAGCCTCCGAGAGGTTTGGAACCTGTTCAGTCTGATCCATCTGTTCCACAAGTCCTTCAGTCCAATCCACTTCCCTAACTAATTTCCTTAATTTTTTAAAGTTAGCCCTTTTGAAAAAAAAAAACCCTAGTCACAGATCTATTTTTGTTTACCCTTCCATTTAGTTTAAACTGAATTAGCTCACGATCGCTCAAACCAAGGCTGTCCCCTACAACCATTTCTTCTAAGAGATTCTCACTACTCACCAAAACCAGATCTAAAATGGCATCCCCTCTTGTTGGTTCAGCAACTACTTGGTGACGGAATCCATCAGCTATCACATCTAGGAAAATCTGAGCCCTATTATATTACTAGCACTTGTCCTCCAGTCTGTATCTGGGAAGTGAAAGTCTCCCATGATCACACAATTCCCATTAGTATTTACTTCATTAAAAACATTGAAGAGGTCTCTATCCCTATCCAAATCAGACTCCTGTTCTAACAGACAGCAACCTCCCCCCATCCCTCCGAAAGGCAGAGATAGAGCCCAGGAATCGAGATGGTGGGGAAATTTCATTGAAACCGTTTCTGACCGAAAATCCTATTCAAACTAAACCAGTTTGTTTCTTGAAATCATAACAAGTGGCAATGAAAATTCTTTGTCACAATGTGTTAACTTCTCTCGTGGCACTCAAAGAGGAGACACTTAGATCTCACAAATTAGATAAGATGCTTCAGTCTGAGCTAAGTAGTTGCTGCTCTTAACAATTGCAAAATAATACAATACAAATCAAATAAACTATTTCAGCCATTCTATTATGTCCTAATCTGATCTGAGTAAACATGATAGGACACCTCATCTTATGCACTGCTCCTAGGGACACTCTCCAATAGACCCAGCAGTCCTTATTTCCAGGCCCCTTCACTAACCACTGCTGCACACTCCCTCCCACAGCTGGCAATTACAACCAGGCCCTCCTGTCCGGTCCCCCTGCTTTGAGAGGGAGTGTGCTCCGCTGGAATGATTGGAGTAGGGAACTGGGAGTCAGGACTCCTGGGTTCCATTGCTGGTTTCCTATTGACCTGTGGGACTTGGGGTAAGTTGCTGCCCCATCTAGGCTCTGTCCCCAGCAGTCAAATGGGGATTTCATACTTTCCCACTATTGGAAAGTGCTGGGAGAATCCCCCAGCAAAAGCTGCTCTGACAGTGCTAAGCAGCATCTGTTTGCTTCTGAGAATGTCCTATGGGACAGTGTCAAAAGCCTTATTAACACCAAGATAGATCACATCTACTGTTTACCCACCTCCACTAGGCCCATAACCCTGCCAAAGAAGGAGCTAGGATTGGTCTGGAATGATTTGTTCTTGACAAGTCCATGCTCACTAGTCCTAAGAACCAAATTGTCCTGCAGGTGCTGACAAACTGATTCTTTAATAAGCAGAGGCTGCTCCCAATGCTACACTCAGTTTCTCAGAAATGAGTAGACTTTATGGGCAGAAGAGACCGTTAGAGCATCTAATCTGACCCCCTGCATATCACAGGCCTCCTGTCTACCACAATAGCTACTTTTGGGGCAAACACATTCCGGAAAGGCATCTAGTCTTTATTAAATGACATCAAGAGATGGAGAATCCACCACTTTCCATGGTAGCTTCTTCCTGTGGTCAATCATCCTCGCTGTTGAATATTTGTGCCTTATTTGTCATAGGAATTTGTCTCTTTTCACCTTCCAGCCATTGGGTCTTGTTCTGCCTTTCTCTGCTAGACTAGAGAGCCCTTTAATACCCAGTATTTTCTCTCCATTAAGGCATTTCAACACTTCAGTGAAGTCACCTTTCAATCTTCTTTTGATAAGCTAAACAGGTTGAGCTCTTTCAATAGCTCACTAGAAGGCATTTTTCTCCAATCCTCAGAACATTTGGTGGCTCTTTGCTGCCCCAGCTCCAATTTCTAGGACCATCTTTTTCAAAGGAGGACACCAAGACTGGAGGCAGTATTCCAATAGCAGTCTCACTGCTGCTGTGTCACCTCCCTATCCTACTCACGGCTCTGCTCCTTCGTCTAATGATGGCTTTAGCCCTGTTCACCACAGCATCACACTGGGAGCTCATGTTGAGTGGCTTCTCCACTCTGGCCCCTAAATCCTTTTCAGAGTCCCTGCTTTCCTGGATACACGTCCCCATTCTGGAGGTGTGGCCGACGTGCCTTGTGGCTACGTATAGGACCTTGCATTGGGCTCTGCTCAAACTTGTTTTCTTTGAATGGGTCCAGCTGGCCGAATGAGCCAGATCGCTGTGTATCACTGCCCTCTCGCCATCAGGAATTACCACTCTGCCTGTATTTTGTCACCCCCCAATCTTATCCGCAGTGATTGTATGTTTTCTCCAAATTCATTGATAACAATTATTTTTAAAAATTAGTCCTTGAGAGCTTCTTCAGACCTTTAGTACCCAGGACCTGCTCCCCACAGCACAGTGAGAAAGGCCATCCAGCCCTGCTGGTACATAGGGGATAAGCAGAGAACAAACACACTTTAGGCGCTGTGTTGTCCATAGGCTCTGAACAACATGTGGGGGTCAGCAGCTTCCAAATGCACGACAGACCTGTAGTGTAGACAGGTCCCAACTGTGTCTCGGTTTCCCACCCTGCTCTAAGTTTAGTCACAGCCGCCATGTCTTTTCCCCCGTGTCCCTTAACCCCACATCACTGCAGAAGAGAGATTTTCTGGGAGCCAGCTGGCTCTCCTGCATGTGGATGTCGTTCCAAAAGACGTGCTCTGGCTCAGTCCCATGCTATGGTTGGCTGAAGGAACCACTTGGTCACATTCTAGCCCTGAGTTATACAGGAGGGGCGACTAGATGCACATAATGGTCCTTTCTGACCTGAACCTCTATCAATCGCTCCATTTTCTGCTGCTAGGAAGAGAACTCTGGACCTATTTTCTCTCATTCACTTTCAGTCAGAATAATTTCAATCCAGGCCAAAGGATTTCCTCTTCCATTGTGTCTTCAGCACCTTTGGGAGCAACCAGTTACTGTTACCCTCAGGTTTCCAGTTTCAACCTGTCCCAGGGTGAGATGGCCAGGAAAGGGGTTGGAGCTCAACTGCACCTGGCCCAGGTGATGCAGGTCCCAAGGGTGAAGGGAATAAGTGTGGGGGTCACGTGACAAGACGCAGCCTGTGACTAGGACCCAGGCCTGCTGAGAGATAGAAGGGCAGCTTGTTCTCAGCAAGGAGAGAGACCCCAAGGGAAGCAGGCATGTGAGGGGCTTGGAGAGTCCTTTAAAGGTCAGGGACAAGCTGGGAAGGGGCCAGGCTGAGCACTAAGGACAAGGCCCTAGGAGGGAAAGACAGGGCAGTTTAGGAGATGGGGCAGATAGTCCAGTTGGTTTCGGCTCCCAGGACCAGACACCCAGAGGTGAAGGTGGTTGTCGGGGCTTCTGTCCTTCTTCCCCAGTGTAGATTTGATAGTGGAGAAGACTGATGCCGTAAGGGGGAAGTGAGTTACCCCAAGGTCACCCAGTGAGTTTATATCATGAATGCATACTCGGGAGGATCCAATAGAAACATGGATTTTCCAGTCTCTTCTTTCTAGGAGTCCCCAGGGCTAAGGTAAAACCCCTGCGGCCCCTCCCCATTCTGCTCACCTCCAAGATGTGCTGGAGTTTGTTTGTGCTGGGGGGTGCTGTCAGCAGGATCGAGAGCTCGTCATCCATGTTCTCTGGGCAGGCCTTGCTCAGAGCCTGCCAGCGGAGGGAGACCAGGGGTCAGGATTATGGAACCTGGGGTGACACCTGCCAGGATGACAGCAGGCTCTGTAGTCCTTGCCCAGAGCAGCTCTCTGCAGAGGGCCTGGTGCACAGCAGTGTAGGGAACAGCCAAGCTGCTAGGGATGGGAGCTGGGCTTCCTGGCAGAGTCCAGCACCCAAAGCCCAGCATCTGCAAGGAAGGGATTCCCCACAGAGGGGCAACATCATCTCCCACACACAGGGAGTGTCCCCCTGACACTTGATTCATCCTATAGCCTGTTCCCATCTCTGCCCACCACACTCCCAACTCAGCAGCTCCAGCTACCGAAGGGAGCACGAACCAGAGGCCTTCCTGCTCCTGGGACAGAGGAGTAGGTTGATGATCTACCTGGATGTGAGCGTTGGCCTTCCCCATGCCCAGGGTCTAGACTCCATTCAGGGCAGCGCACAGGAACTGCGATTCCTATTCTGGATCTAGTGGCAGCTTCAGTTCGCTGGCAGGAGACTGTACATGAGACCTTGCAGTTGCGGGGGTGACACAGGCACTAACATGTGCATGGGAGTTTGAGCAACAGGGCAGAGACCTGTGTGGGGCAAGGAGGGCAGGGATTTGGGAAGCAAGAGCAGAGGATCAAACCCTTTCTTAATGTGGGTCGGGATGATCCCCATTTCAAAGATAGAGAAAGTGAGGCACCAGGTGGGAGAGTGATCTGGCCAGGATCACGTTATCGCTCAGTGGCAGGACTGCAGACAACCTGTTCCCTGATCTCCTCACTGGACACTGCTGCCCCTCCTGTATAACCCCTCCAGCCATCCTCGCCCACAGGCCATCCCCACCACTCTCCAATACCAGGCTGTTTCCACAATGGAAGCAGGCTTGTAACAGAGTTCACTCACCGATAGGTGCCCCTTCCCTCAAGGCCTGGGGTCACAGATTTCTTGGGCTAGCACGCCCGCCAGCAGGTTTCTGGCTGGGAACTCAGCCCTTCGGCCAGGCGACCATCTTTTAGTCCACTCCTTCCTGGGTCGCGCTCATCCCAAACTAAAAGTCAAAAAAATGTCTTTAACTGAAACAAGATCCTCTGTCCCTTGGGAGCTTTTCCTCAGCCTGACTTTGGCTCGGCCTGCCCTTGCTGGCCTTGGTAGCCCTTTCTATGGCCCTGTACATCCCCTTCCTTAGAGACCGTGGGAGAACCAGTCCTACCCTGGATTCTAGGTTCTGCCCCAAGGCCCTGTACCCAACAGCTAGGCCTGCTCCTGTACCTTTGTTGCGGTTTCCCCTGGTTTCCCCTCAGCTGGAGCTCACTCTGTAATCCATTTGGCCTAGCTCCAGGCTTTATAGCCCACAGGCCAAGCCCCCCGTTATAGACCCTCCTCCTTAGAACCTGGCCCACGCGGGGGCAAGTTCTATTCTTCTCCAAGCTTCATCCCTCCTCATCTCATCGCCGTCACCGGCTGCGCGCTTGTACAGCCTGTGCGCAGTGTCTGCAGCTCCACTGCCAGCTCGCTCGGGGCAAACCTTCTCTTCTGCAGTATCCCGACGCTCTTCCTGCAGCCACTCAGTCTCATGAACAGCTGCTTGCAGAGCCTCTTCTGAAGCCTTTAGCGTCTTCTGTTGCCTTTTTGCTACTTCCGCTGCATCTGCCAAAACCTTTTGGGTCAGGGTCTGAGAACCCACCATGGACTGCTCCACCCTTGTGTTTGTCCCTCCTCCAGTCTGCTTCATCTCTGGGCCAATCATTTCGTCCTTCATCTCCCTGCAGCACCCGACAGGGGGTGTTGGTGGAGGGTCTGCAAGGTCCATGGCCACCCCAGCCACCTCCACCTTGCCTGCCTCATGGGGGTTTGTGTCAGAGGACACCTTCTCCTTTCTTTCTAACTTCTTAGGGCCCTGGCCCCTCGTTCAGCCACTCAGCAATTTCCTAAGCAGGCCGTGTCTTTTGATATGGCCTGCTTCTCTGCCCCCAAACCAAAGAACTCTTGCTCCCATCTTGGCATTAGGCCACGCTTGTACACTTTCTCATGCCCTTCTCCCTGGGCTAACCTTCTCAGCACAGCCCAGGCATGCTCTCCTTCTCTGCTCTTTATGATTCCTTCAGCAACCAAGACTTCCCTCACGGATCACAGGGGGAACTCAATCCTGCCAAGTATGCCAATCATAAATGAATCTACTCATCGTTAGGTGCCCCCCGGCGGCCAGGCATGACATCACAGCCCTCTCACTGGGCTAGCGTCCCCCATCCATGGTCGCTCCAGCACCACGGCAGTTTCTCTGCCTGGTAACTCCGGCCAGGTCACCACCTTTAGTCCACCCTTCTGGGGCCCAGCTTGCCTCACACTAAAAGTCCAAAGAGGTCTTTCCAGAGACAGAAGTCCTTCTGCCATCGCTGGGGCACTTGCTCAGCCTGTAGCCCCCTGGCTGGGCTTGGGAACCCTCTCCAGGTGCGTGTACGCCGCCTCCTCTGGGGCCGGTAGGGGAACCCAGTCCCACCCTGACATTGATAGCAGCTCAGGGCCCTGGACCCAACAGCTAGGTCTGCACCTTTCTCTTTGCTGCATTTTTCCAACCTCTCTTCTCAAGTTCCCCTCCAGGCTTTCCTTGCTGCTCTGAACTTCCTACCTCGTTCTCAATCCTGTTTCTACCCCAGCTGGGGTGTATCACCACCGAAGTCTGGCTCTTTAGGGGGGCGGATATGGTGCCTCTCAGTTCGGGCTCATTCTGTAATCAGCTTGGCTAAGCCCCAGGCTGTGCAGCCCAGGGGAAAGCACCCTGTTACAGGCCTGCTCTGCCCACTCCTCCTGTTACTGGGCTGGGGTCCTTGCTCCCCATTTCACACCTGGATTCCAGAGGGACTGAGTACGCACAGGCTCCTCTGCCTGGAACTGGAGTTTGCTCGTTCTGGTGACTCTGACATTCAAGCCCTTCATCATCAGAGGCTGACAGGTGTGGTGAGGGAGCTGGAGAAACCCCACTGCTGAGCGGAAGGGGGTCAAAGAGTTGGGATTCTGGGAGCTGATGGCTTTGTTTGCCCTGCTGCGGGAAGTGGGGCTGGAGACCGGAGATGCCATGTGAATGAGACTACCAGATGCTCTCTTTATGCCCGAGGGGCCGGAGCCTCCTACTCGAAACGTTCTCAGGAGTCCAGGTTCGAGGACGTCTCTGGGGAGCCTCTTCTTAGGAACAAAACCAGGGTGGCACGATGATGGAGGCGTAGCTCTCCCAGAGCTGGGAGCCTGGGACAGGGGAAGCTCCCAGCCAGGCTGTGCATCGAAAATCCCATTTCTCCCCCAAGAGACCCACACGCCCCAAGGAGTAAGTGGCTCTTACCTCCATGAGAGAGCAGGGTCTCCCATCTAAGCCTCTCTGACCCCCAGCATTGCTTGCTTGGATGGGACGAGGTGACCTGTCCCCACTGCTCCCTGACGTGGTTCAGCGGCAGGCTGTGCCCGTCTGGGAGGCTGGGCCAGATCCCAGGGCCTGGCAGACAGCTGGGAATGAGGCTCCGATTCCTGTCACGCCCAGAGACCCCATATAAGGGCCAAGGGGAGAATAAAGGGCAGGAGGTGAAGTTAGCCCTGAGCCTCTGTCCCACCCCCACCTCCTCAAAAGTGGAGCTTTCCGAGCTCCAGTGGGGCTAGGGGTGGGGCCCTGACACAACGGCCTTTCTGCACCATATGGGGCAGGCAGAGCTCTGCCTGGGCGCAGGGGGAATGGGATGGGGGTAGATCAAGGAAACGGGGGAGGGGAATGGGTGTGAGGGAAAGAGCTCCTGTCCCAGATGAAGGAATCTGGGGGCAGAGGAAAGGACCCTGCTCCACAGAGAGGGGAGAGGGTTTCTGTGAGTGCCAGGGGGCTCCATTTCCCCTTCTACTACCTCCCCATTTACAGAGAGCCAGAGCAGTACCTGCAGCAGGGAGCGGGAGTTGCTGGTGGCCTCAGAGGCACAGGCCCTGCAGCGCCTCGGGCACCTGGCGCAAGTGCCGCATGATACGGAGCTGGCGCATCACATTGGCCGTGACGTCCTCCTGCTGCAAGGGAACGAGAACCTGTCTGAGACTCAGATGCCTGCGAGGAATCAGGGGGGATTAATGGCCCCTGGAACCAGCAGCATTTCCACCCAGCCCCTGCCCACCTCTGAGGGATGGATTCCCCCTCCTGACCCCCAGGATGGAGTCTTGTTGTCCTTCCTAGTGACCTCCAGTGGCAACCCCCCTCCTTGTACGGGGAGCTCCTGCCACTTCCCCCTCAGTGCCCCTGACAGCTGTTCCACCTCCAATCCACAGCTCAAGTTCTCAGACCCATCTCCTCCAGCCCCACCCAGGTTGGGTAGGGAGGGGACTGTAGCGGGGGGGGCAGGAGGGATTCTGGCAGCAGTGAAGTGGGATGTGGGGAGGTTGAGACCTTTCCCCAAGTCACCCCAGCCACTAATGCTGAAGCCGCAGGATGGCAGCCCTGGTGAATGGGACGGATCGGCAGCCCCTGCTGACTGAATCCTCCTGTTCTCTCCATCAGGGCCGGCTTTAGGAAGGGCGGGGCCCAATTCAAACATTTTTGGCGGGGCCCCGGCAGGGATGACTAACAAGAACAAAAAAATGTAAAAAAAAGCCTTTCATTTCTAAAGTATTATTTACTTTCCATAACTATATAAATAATAAAATTATATATTCTGTACATTGCATCATATATGCTGTTGATCGGTTATTAATGAGCTCCGTTTCACGTGTGTGGGTCCCCGCCACTCCCTGGGGGTGTGCTAGGGTGACCAGATGTCCTGATTTTATAGGGACAGTCCCGATTTTTGGGTCTTTTTCTTATAGGATCCTATTATCCCCCACCCGATTTTTCACACTTGCTGTCTGGTCACCCTAGTGGTGTGCACATGTGTGGGTCCCAGCTGCTCCCTGCCCCCCTCATTGAAGCAGGTGTGCAGGGTTACTGCCCTGGGAACTGCAGGGCACCAGTGGACATGGGGCTGGCTGGAGGCAGGGCAGGGGCTCACTGGAGGTAGGGTCTGGCTGCAGGCAGGGCAAGGGGTGCAGGGCTGGCTGGAGACAGGGGTGTGTGGGGCTGGCTGGCTTTGGGCAGGGCCGCGGGGGGTACGGCAGGGGTTGCCTGGAGACAGGGCAGGGGGTGCGGCAGGGGCTGGCTGTGGGCAGGGGGTGCAGGGCTGGCTGCAGGCAGGGCGGGGGGGCGGGGCTGGTGCGGGCAGAACAGGGGGGGCGGGGCTGGAGGTAGGGCAGGGGTGCAGCAGGGGCTGGCTGCTGACAGGGGGTGCAGGGCTGGCTGGAGACGGGGCTGGCTGCGGGCAGGGGAGGGGGTGCAGGGCTGGTGCGGGGACGGGGTGCAGCAGAGGCAGCTGGAGTCCCGGCCCTTTAAATAGCCCCCGAGTCCCCCGCTATCCCAGGGCTCTGGGGGCTATTTAAAGGGCCCAGGGCTCCCCTGCTTCTACCGCCCCGGCCCTTTAAATAGCAGCGGGAGCCCCGGACTTTTTAAATAGCCCCCAGAGCCCTGCAGCCCTACCCCAGGGCTCCAGCAGTGGGGGTCTGGTGGCAATTTAAAGGGCCTGGGGCTCCGGCCCCTGCTGGGAGCCCTAGGTCCTTTAAATTGCCCCTTGGGGAAGCCGGGCCACCCTGGTACAGCGCACCGGCTCTTGCCGGTACACCGTACCGGGGCTTGGGCCCGGGGCCAGATTCAGGGGAATTGGTTGAATTGGCCTAAAGCCGGCCCTGGTGGGGGGATGGCCACAGAGCCGCAGGGAGGGGAACCCTGAGGTGTGGGGGCTGGGTGGGTACTGGGAGTTCCTCCTGAAGGGACGGGGGTTGGCCAAGGTCACTCAGCCCCGGGGTGTGGGAGCGGGACTGGCTGAGGGCACTCAGAGCCCCAGGAAATGGAGGGGGGCTGAGGGGAGGGACTGGCCAGGGGCACTCAGAGCTCGGGGGGGGGCTGTCCGGGGGGGCACTCACAGCCCCAGGAGGTGGGTGGGGGAGGGGCACACAGGATTTCAGGAATTCCCTGGCAGTGAAGAGCTGCTGGTGGCAGGGAGGAGCCAGCCGTGACAATCCCCACTTGGGATCCCTGGCTGAGCTAGTGACTATGGGGGCCCGGGGCCAAGCTGCAGCGGAAGGTGACCTGAAGGAAATGCCTCGGCCTTGGCCTCCGGCTAGGAAGGGCCTGGGCCAGACAATGACCCACCGCGCAGTGTCCCAGCTCCCTGCCCCACACCTGCGGGGCACGGCCCCTCCTCTTAGTGATGCTTCTTCAATCCCCAAAGGCCTCTCCCAGCCAGTCTGTGGCAACCCCTGCCGTTCAATACGCACATTACCCTGCTGTGACATACCGGGGGGGGACCCCTCGGGGATGGGGGGGCTGTCACACAGCTGGGCAATTTAACCCGGCTGGGCAGGAGTGACTGTCTCCCTGGAGCTGGGGTCTCAGCCCAGGTGTCTCTCTGCCCTTCCCCCCAGTTGCCCCCGGGCGAGGTGGGAGCGCCCCACGTTGAGTTCCAGCCCCACATTTGCACCCACAGGTGCTGGTGGGTTCCAATCCCAGCTGAACACGCCCACCGGCCCTAGTGCGGAGCAGAAGGGCCCAGCGCTGCCCCACAGACCCTCTGGCTCTCCGAGCCCGCTCTTACCCATCACCGCAGCACGTCTGGCCCAGGCTGAACGCTGCTGCTCTGTGCAGAGAGGCTGGCACTTCTCGCTCCTGCCGTACGAGGGGCAGGTGCTGCTACCGACTGCTCCCCCTAACCCCGCCCTGCTGCGCTCTGGGGATGCTGCCCTGCTGTGGAGCTCTCAGGTGTCTTGAACTGGAATTTGTTTGGAGAGAAACTGCTAAGAAGCCTTTTCAGCCCCGAGCAGAGAGTACCTGGGAGCCTCCCTGGGTCGGGCGGGTCTGGTACAGCCTCCCCCCAGATAAGGCTCTTCCCTGGACCTGCCACCCATTGGAATCTGGAACGATTCCCTCCGAGGTAACACCCGGGGCAGCCAGGGCAGGGCAGGGCATGGCCTGCTCCCCTGGAGCGTTAGGGCTTTCAGGAGTCAGGGGTACCAGCGGAGCAGGTTGTACGTTAAAGCAGCGAAGGCAGTTGGGGGCCAGAGGAATTGGGTGCTTTGCCATTGCACTTGATCAGCTCAATTTGAAAATTCTTTCAAAGGAAATCCAGATGTATACATCTCACTGGGGTACATGTACACACATACACACGCACACTCACATGTGCACACACTCATGTGCACATACACGTACACACATACATACGCACATGTACACATACACATATATACAGACGTACACATACACGCACATACGCTGTCCCTGGAGCGCCCCAGGATGCGACTGACGGGGTGGCTGGCTAGTATGGAGGCAGAAGGGGGTTGGGAGAAAATAATCAAGAAGAACTTTTGCTGAAAATGCAAACCTAAGCTGGAAATCTGTGCAGGGCTGGGCTCAGCGAAAATGATCTTTTGAGCTGCTCTTATTAACCGTGGTCCTGTACTTCCTGGTTTGCGTCGGACCCAGGCAGGAGACTGGGCTGCTCTCAGCTGTAGAAGCCATTGGAATGAGCCAAGTCGGAATGAGCCAGGCCCTCAGAGCCTTCTGCCACCAATCGCCCCAGCAGTCACTGATCCACACCAAACCACGTCCTTCCAGTCAGGCAGTTTCATATGCACACGTCAAACCCTTGGTTTGCCACTCAGACACCACGGTGATGGGCACAGTAAGGACCGAGAGACGCTAAACAGGCAGACAGACAAGGAAATAGTGGCCTTGGCTACAGGTGTGTGTGTGGTGCAAACGGATGAACACCAGTTGCTGGCTGAAGACACAACCTTAATTCCCGCATCTCCTGTCGGTCAGCTGTCAGCTATCGTTCGCTTGGCAGCCTGAGCTCCGATTTCTAACGCAGCGTTTTGCTCTGGCCTATTGTGGTTCTCATGTCCGGGGGCGCCTTGGCCCCTGGTATCAGGAGCGGTGCTAAGGAGGCTGCTTTTCAAAGGTCCTGAAGTAGGGTTGCCAACTTTCTACTTGCACAAAACCAAACGCCCTTGACCCAACCCCTTTCATGCCCTTCCCCAAGGCCCCACCCCCACTCACTCCAGCCCAGCCCACCTCCCTCAGTCGCTCGCTCTCACACCCTCACTCACTTTCACTGGGCTGGAGCTGGGGGTTGGAGTGCAGGGAGGGGTGAGGCTCCAGTGGGGATGCGGGCTCTGGGATTGGGCTGGAGATTAGGGGTTTGGGGTGCCAGAGGGGGATCCGGGCTGGGGCAGAGGGTTGGGGTGCGGACTCTGGGGGGAGTTTGGGTGCGGGAGGGGGCTCAGGGCTGGGGTAGGGGATTGGGGTGCGGGTGGGAGTGTGGGGTCTGGGAGGGATTAGGGTACAGGAGGGGGTTCCGACCTGGGGCAGGGGGTTGGGGTGCCGGGTGTGAGGTCTGGGAGGGAATTTGGGTGTGGGAGGGGGTTCTGACCTGGGGCAGGGTTTCTGGGTGCGAGCTCCGGCCAGGCGGCGCTTACCTCAGCCAGCTCCTGGTCAATGGCACACCGGGGCTAATGCAGGCTCCTGACCCCTGGTCTCCCTCCGCTGGCAGGCCCTGAGCAAGGCCTGCCCAGAGAACATGGATGACGAGCTCTCGATCCTGCTGACAGCACCCCCCAGCACAGACAAACTCCAGCACATCTTGGAGGTGAGCAGAATGGGGAGGGGCCGCAGGGGTTTTACCTTAGCCCTGGGGACTCCTAGAAAGAAGAGACTGGAAAATCCATGTTTCTATTGGATCCTTCCGAGTATGCATTTGTGATATAAACTCACTGGGTGACCTTGGGGTAACTCACTTCCCCCTTACGGCATCAGTCTTCTCCACTATCAAATCTACACTGGGGAAGAAGGACAGAAGCCCCGACAATCACCTTCACCTCTGGGTGTCTGGTCCTGGGAGCCGAAACCAACTGGACTATCTGCCCCATCTCCTAAACTGCCCTGTCTTTCCCTCCTAGGGCCCGGTCCTTAGTGCTCAGCCTTGCCCCTTCCCAGCTTGTCCCTGACCTTTAAAGGACTCTCCAAGCCCCTCCCATGCCTGCTTCCCTTGGGGTCTCTCTCCTGGCTGAGCACAGGCTGCCCTTCTATCTCTCAGCAGGCCTGGGTCCTAGTCACAGGCTGCGTCTTGTCACGTGATCCCCACACTTCTTCCCTTCGCCCCAGGGAGCTGCATCACCTGGGCCAGGTGCAGTTGAGCTCCAACCCCTTTCCTGGCCATCTCACCCAGGGACAGGTTGAAACTGGAAACCTGTGGGTAACAGTAACTGGTTGCTCCCAAAGGTGCTGAAGACACAATGGAAGAGGAAATCCTTTGGCCTGGATTGAAATTATTCCGACTGAAAGTGAATGAGAGAAAATAGGTCCAGAGTTCTCTTCCTAGCAGCAGAAAATGGAGCGATTGATAGAGGTTCAAGTCAGAAAGGACCATTATGTGCATCTAGTCGCCCCTCCTGTATAACTCAGGGCTAGAATGTGACCAAGTGGTTCCTTCAGCCAACCATAGCATGGGACTGAGCCAGAGCACGTCTTTTGGAACGACATCCACATGCAGGAGAGCCAGCTGGCTCCCAGAAAATCTCTCTTCTGCAGTGACCTGGGGTTAAGGGACACGGGGGAAAAGACATGGCAGCTGTGACTAAACTTAGAGCAGCAAGGCCAGGAAAACCAGGGTTAGGTCCCAGGCCTGGCTATCAGATCTGCTGTTTTCTATTCCTGGGTTTGGGACCACGAGCGAGTCTCTGCACCGCTGGGTGCCTCGGTTTCCCCAGCTATCAAATGGAGCTAATCAAGGTTTTGTTTGTTCTCCCCATTTTACAGGGTGGGAAACCGAGACACAGTTGGGACCTGTCTACACTACAGGTCTGTCGTGCGTTTGTAATCTGCTGACCCTATGGACAACACAGCTCCTAAAGGTACGTTTGTTCTGTGCTTATCCCCTATGTACCAGCAGGGCTGGACAGCATTTCTCACTGTGCTGTGGGGAGCAGGTCCTGGGTACTAAGGGTCTGAAGAAGCTCTCAAGGACTAATTTTTTAAAATAATTGTTATCAATGAATTGGGAGAAAACATACAATCACTGCGGATAAGATTGGGGGGTGACAAAATACAGGCAGAGTGGTAATTCCTGATGGCGAGAGGGCAGTGATATACAGCGATCTGGCTCATTCGGCCAGCTGGACCCATTCAAAGAAAACAAGTTTGAGCAGAGCCCAATGCAAGGTCCTATACGTAGCCACAAGGCATGCCGGCCACACCTCCAGAATGGGGACGTGGATCCAGGAAAGCAGTGACTCTGAAAAGGATTTAGGGGCCAGAGTGGAGAAGCCACTCAACATGAGCTCCCAGTGTGATGCTGTGGTGAACAGGGCTAAAGCCATCATTAGACGTAGGAGCAGAGCCGTGAGTAGGATAGGGAGGTGACACAGCAGCAGTGAGACTGCTATTGGAATACTGCCTCCAGTCTTGGTGTCCTCCTTTGAAAAAGATGGTCCTAGAAATTGGAGCTGGGGCAGCAAAGAGCCACCAAATGTTCTGAGGGCTGGAGAAAAATGCTTTCTAGTGAGCTATTGAAAGAGCGCAACCTGTTTAGCTTATCAAAAGAAGATTGAAAGGGACTTCATTGAAGTGTTGAAGTGCCTTAATGGAGAGAAAATACTGGGTATTAAAGGGCTCTCTAGTCTAGCAGAGAAAGGCAGAACAAGACCCAATGGCTGGAAGGTGAAAAGAGACAAATTCCTATGACAAATAAGGCACAAATATTCAAGAGCAAGGATGATTGACCACAGGAAGAAGCTACCATGGAAAGTGGTGGATTCTCCATCTCTTGATGTCATTTAATAAAGACTAGATGCCTTTCCGGAATGTGTTTGCCGCAAAAGTAGCTATTGTGGTAGACAGGAGGCCTGTGATATGCAGGGGGTCAGATTAGATGCTCTAACTGTCTCTTCTGGCCATAAAGTCTACTCATTTCTGAGAAACCGAGTGTAGCATTGGGAGCAGCTTGTGATGTTTTACTGGCTAGCCGGCTTGCTTCCTAGAATGAACACTCATTGAGCGGGGTGATCCACAGGGAGTAGCTCAAACCTCCAAAGGGTCTGGCCTGTGGCTGGACATTAGCACTGCAGGGGAGGAGTGGGTGTGGCAGTGACATCACAAAGGCCTTTTGCAGGAACTCAGCCTATTGGCCAAAGGTGCAGGGGAGGTGGTGACCTCACAGAGAGATGCTGACATCAGCCAGGCAGGACAGGGGCGCAGGGCCAGGGAAACCTCAGAGTCCCCTGTGGCTTTGCTTCAGCAAGTCTCCTTCTCGAGGTCTCTCTTTGAGGTCTGAGAGAGTATTTGGGTTCATGTATGTGAGCACCAGGAGGAACCTCTTTTGAGTTTTCTCTTTTCTTTTTCCTGATTTCACTAGAAAACTGACGTCCCTGTTTAGAAGGTAAGAGCCTCCGAGAGGTTTGGAAGCTGTTCAGTCTGCTGCATCTGGCGCCAGCTGAATTTTAGGCATGGAAAACACTAGCTTAAGGAGGCCAAATTTTATTCCCCACCTGGGATTTTGTCCCTTAGAATCTCTGGGGACATTAAGGTTTGTCCTTTTTCTTTTACCTTTTCCTCCATCCCTCCCTCCTTTCTCTTCATCTCTTACTTCTTTTGTCCTTTCCTCTGTTCCCCTCCCACCACCAGGAGGGGTGTGTGTGTGTCGTGGGGGGTGCTCTACAAGTCCCATTGTGGGAGGTCCACCGAAAAATGTGGCTTTGAAATAGTGCTCAGACAGTGATCCCCAGCGGTGACCTGGGCCATCCTTTGGGCTCTCTGGTGAGAACCCTCATCCTCCCACCCCTCGGTCTCTACCCTGATTGGCTGAGCAGGGGGTTATTGACAGGGAGGAGACTCAGGTCCCTGTTGTTTTCTTTTAAGACCAAGTAAATAGTCATAACCAGTCATATGTTCGACAAATTTTGCTGCTTCTCTGCAGTTCATTATTTTCTCTACCATTCCAGTTCTCCTAAAATACTTGCTGAATAATTACTATGAACTCTTGCTGGTCTGGAACTCACTTGAGAGCACTTTATTCAGGTCATTCAATGTCTGAAATTCAAGATCCGATGGTTAGTTTGAAAATCAGGGCTCTTGGGTCCTATTCCCAACTCAGCCATGGACTGGCTGTGTGACTTAAGACAAGTCAATTCTCCTTTCTCAGCCTTAGCTTCTCCCTCTTTCAAGTAGGGATAACAATCCGCCCTTACCTACCTCCAGGCGGGTGGAGGATGGGGATCTATTGGAGAGTGTCACTAGGAGCAGTGCATAAGATGAGGTGTCCCATCATGTTTACTCAGATCAGATTATGACATAATAGATTGGCTGAAATAGTCTATTTTATTTGTATTTTATTATGTTGCAATTGTTAAGAGCAGCAACTACTTAGGTCAGACTGAAACATCTCATCTAATTTTTGAGATCTAAGTGTCTCCTCTTTGTGTAGCTCAAACCTCCACAGTGTCTGCCCTGCGGCAGGACATTAGCACTGCAGGGGAGGAGTGGGTGTGGCAGTGACATCACAAAGGCCTTTTGCAGGACGTCAGCCTATTGGTCAAAGGTGCTGGGGAGGTGGTGACCTCACAGAGAGATGCTGACATCAGCCAGGCAGGACAGGGGCGCAGGGCCAGGGAAACCTCAGAGTCCCCTGTAGCTTTGCTTCAGCAAGTCTCCTTCTCGAGGTCTCTCTTTGAGGACTGAGAGAGTATTAGGGGTCACGTACGTGAGCGCCAGGAGGAACCTCTTTTGAGTTTTCTCTTTTCTTTTTCCTGATTTTACTAGAAAACTGACGTCCCTGTTTAGAAGGTAAGAGCCTCCGAGAGGTTTGGAACCTGTTCAGTCTGATGCATCTGGCGCCAGCTGAATTCTAGGCATGGAAAACACTAGCTTAAGGTGGTCGAATGTTATTCCCCACCTGGGATTTTGTCCCTTAGAATCACTGGGGACATTAGGGTTTGTCCTTTTTGTTTTACCTTTTCCTCCATCCCTCCCTCCTTTCTCTTCATCTCTTACTTCTTCTGTCCTTTCCTCTGTTCCCCTCCCACCACCCGGAGGACTCTGTGTGTGTGTCGTGGGGGGTGCTCTGCAGTTGGAACAGGAACAATTCTCCAACTTTGGGCAGTCGAGAGCCTGGGTGAGATAAGGGGCGTTAAAGCCCTTTGTGAAGGAGAAAGGGGAGTTTCACGGTGTTGAGCACCAAGGAATTCTAAACTTTGCTAAAACATCTAGTCTGCAGAAACCAGAAATGGTTGGGGCCAGATTGTAACCATTGTCTTTTTTAAAGCCCATTGAGGGATGCGAGTCCCACCCTTTTAGGTATCTGGGGTGCTGGGAGAAGAGAAGAGGTGCCTGTCTCCATTTTATGGCCTCAGCAAACTAAGTGCTGTGCCCCAGTTCTCGTCAGAGATCCCTGAAAAAGAACGTCTTCCCATCCATTAACATACCTGGAAAGATACTGGAACTCCTTATTAAACAATCAGTTTGTCAGCACCTACAGGACAATTTGGTTCTTAGGACTAGTGAGCATGGACTTGTCAAGAACAAATCATTCCAAACCAATCCTAGCTCCTTCTTTGGCAGGGTTACGGGCCTAGTGGAGGTGGGTAAACAGTAGATGTGATCCATCTTGGTGTTAATAAGGACATTCTCACAAACAAACTAGGGAGATGTGGTCTAGATGCAATTAGTATAATATGTGTGCACAGATGGTTGAAAGCCCGTACTCCAACAGCCCAGAACCAAACACTCCTCCTCCTGGGCAGTGCACTTCGACCTCTAATGGTCAGATGCTGCTTATCACTGTCAGAGCAGCTTTTGCTGGGGGATTCTCCCAGCACTTTCCAATAGTGGGAAAGTATGAAATCCCCATTTGACTGCTGGGGACAGAGCCTAGAGCGGGGAGCAACTTACCCAAAGTCCCACAGGTCAATAGGAAACCAGCAATGGAACCCAGGAGTCCTGACTCCCAGTTCCCTGCTCCAATCACTCCAGCGGAGCACACTCCCTCTCAAAGCAGGGGGACCGGACATGAGGGCCTGGTTGTAATTGCCAGCTGTGGGAGGGAGTGTGCAGCAGTGGTTAGTGAAGGGGCCTGGAAATAAGGACTGCTGGGTCCCATCCCTGGCTCTGACACTTGGTGTGACCCTGAGCCAGTAGCTTCCCCGCCCCAGGCCTGGTTCTCATCAGTGGGGTTGGGGTCGCAGCCCCTACAGACTAGGGGGGTTGGGAGGCTCCAGGAAGGTGTGAAAAGTGCCGGGATGTCAGGATCCCGGAGGCACTGTCACCCCCGCACTAGGCCAGTGTTCTGCACCCCCTGCTGCTGGCCGAGTTTCTCTGTCCCTTGGCAATAAGACAGACTCTTGTTTTCACAGCCAGTCGATCGCCCAGTGCTATCCCCCTGCCTGCTGGCTGGGCAGGGTAACTCCTCAGGTCACCACCACCCTCTCCAGCCTGCCTTGGCTTTGGGGAGTGAGGAGAAGGGCGAGGGATGACACTGAACATCCTCCATCCATCGCTCCGTCAGCAGAGCAAGTGAGTGGCATTAGGGTTCCCCATTGGCGTCCCCTGTCTGTCTGGGGAGAGGCAAAAAGAGGGGGAAAGAATCTCTCCCAAAGGAGATTGGATTTGCAAACCGCCCCCAGGAGCCCCTCGCTCTCAGACCGGGGAGGGGCTTCTCCAGAACCGTCTCCAGTGTGTTTGGAAAGGTCCCAGCAATGGGGCTCCCAACCCTTCCCTTGTGGGAGACCGTTGCCCAGGCTGAGTGTCTCTGAGCTGGGCCAGACCCTGTGAGCTGCTGAGCATGTAAATCAATGTGAAAGGCGGGGGTCCTGGCCTTGCTCTGCCTCGGGACTCTGACGAGGGGAATGGTTTCCCAGGAGAAGTCTGGACTCCTGGGTTCTGTTCCTTCTCTAGCCTGGGAGGGAGTGTGGCCTGGGACGGCAGGAGGGAGCTGCTTGTCCAAAGTGACTGAGCCCAGTGATGGAAAAGGAGGAGACTCCCCGGGCATTGCAGCCCGAGGGGTGATGAGGGGGAACGCTGGGAGCAGATCATGCAATGAACTCCTGCCAGTGCGTGTAGATTGCATTACGTGCACCCCTGTGGGGGGAGGAGGAGCTGCTCTGGCTGGGGCAGGGATGGGGAGGGACCAAACAGGCTGGTTACTGAGAGGCTGCCTTGACCCCAGACTCACGCCCGCTCCCCGCTCGGTTCCAGGATGGCCAGGCTCCTGAGGATGTTCAGGAAGAAGGCTCTGCAGGTGGCCCCAGAGCCTGAGGGAAGCAGCTGCCATCTTCACCGGGAGCAGAGCGGCTCCTCCGTCCCCACTGGCGGGGAAGGAGCTCCCGGCCAGGCCAGGAGGTGGAAGTGCCCAGCCTTCTGGCGGAGAAAACCCGCTCCCAGCGCAGGCGCCGAGGTGGGAGAGGCCAGGTCGAAATGGAGCTGGGCCAGGCTGCGGCTGGGCAGGCAGGACCCAGCGCAGGAGGGGAGCCGGGCAGGGTGACTCTGGGGCATGTTGTGTGGGCAGCAAAGACCCCAGGAGCCCAGCCCTGATTCCCAGCAGGAGGCATCGCCCTGCCCGGTCAGTGAGGACTTTCCAGCCTCCCCAGGGCAGGGGGTGGAGGATCCCTGTCCCACCACCAGCAGCTCGGCCCGCTCCCCATGGGACAGCAGCAGTGCCTGGGACTCGGGCAACAGCGAGGCCGATGGGCGCCGCAGCTTTGTTCCAGGTGAGGAGTCAGGCTGGGCTCAGGGAGAGGTGAGGGCGGGGCTGTGAACACCCTGGGCCCAGGCCCTCGATCAGTGCTATGGGGGTGGGTCCCCAGGCCAGGGGTCTGGCCTGAGCCACATGAACCCCACTGACACTAGATGCTGCCACTTTGGTCCTTGGTGCTCCAGTTGGGGGGAGGCACCTCCCAGGGAGTCCAGGACAGCGTGGGGGGGTCTCTTTGCTATGGGCTTCTGAAGGAGTTGGGGGCTGAAGGCATCACTGAGACGGGGGAGTGTGGGGCCCGATCTGCCCTGGGTCCTGGAGGTGGGAAGGGGACACATTGCCCCACCGTGCCCTTATCCTTCCCCCCCGAGTGGCAGCAGGGGTCACCCTGTCCCCTTCTCTCCCTGGTGCAGGGACTGCCAGGGACTCAGGAGACGAGGAGGAGGAATGGGTGGACATGGCCACAGAGGAGGCTGCTCTCAATAACATCCAAGAGCAGCTCCAAGACGGAGAAAAGGTACAAACGTACCCCAGCTGTGCTGGAACCAACACTGTCCTGCCCCTTCCCAGCACCTGACCCCCTGCAGAGGGTCTTGTCCCTGATGATCCACCAGCCCTAATGGGGACCTTTCTCCTCCATGATCTGGGACCCCAGAGGTGGGGGTGTCTGTCACACACCAGCCGGGTCTCCTCCCCCCACAGGCACTGTCCCAGTTCCTGACCCTGCTTGTGGTGGAGTGGTGGGTGATTTGGACAATGGGCGGGTCCCCACTATCCCCCATTCAGGCCTGAGTTCTGCAGCTGCTGTGTGGGGGCAGGGAGGTCCCTGGCTAACTGGCTCTCTCTCCCCTAACCCCACTCCTGGTGGGTGCAGGACGAGGCCCAGCAGCTCGTGTTCCTGCACGCCATCCACCCCGCGTCTCGCTGCACAGCAGAGAGGGCAGGACACACTGGAGCCGCACTGCTGCAAGGTGGCTGTGGCAGAGAGGATTGTGGTGAGCGAGAAACGGTGCCCAGCAGCTGGAGGAAAGACAGAGACATGGGAGGGGCAGGGGTCTCCCCAGGCCAATGGATGGGGGATGGCTGGTGCTGGAGGGGCAGCTGAGGGCAGGGATTGCTGGGGCTGAAGACTGGGGAGAAGAGACGGGAGAAATTCGGAGAGTGGTCACTATTGGGCAGGAATCGGAGGAGCGGGGGGCAGGTGAGGGGGTCCTGCTGGCTGTGTGGGGCCCTGGCTGTGTAATCTCCTCACTGGGAAGTGTCAGTGAGGCCCGAATCTCACACGCTCCTTTGTCTCCGTTGGGTCTCACAGGAGCTCATTGAGGAGCTGCCTGATAACTCTCCAACCGGCGCCGTCCTCGCTAACTCCCTGATTGCTGTGGGCAACCTCAGGTACCGAGACCCTCCGGCCCGGTTCCCCTAACTCCAGTGCTGCTCAGGCCCAGGGCTGGGAGTCACTGCCCCTCCCACTCCCAGGTCACCGCCCAAGGGTGGCTCCTCTGGCAGAGGTGGGGGGAAGGGTCACTCTCTCCTGGCTGGGCTGTTCTTTTCACTCCAGTAACATTGCAACGGCTTTGGGGAGAGTCTCACTCCCAGGATCAGATACAGGAGGGGCAGCAGGGTCCAGGGAACAGGGGCTATTCCTGCCCTGCCACTGTCTGTGTGAGAAACCTTGGCCTTATCATTCCCTGGCTCGGTGCCTCAGTTTCCCTTCTTGCCAGCCTGTGCCTATTTCCCTGCAGTTTCACCTGCGTGTTGGTGCCAGTCCCATCCCCGCACTGCACAGTCTAATACCGGCTCCTCTCTCTTGCCAGCACCATGACACCTGCCCTGGAGCCAGAGCTGGAGACCCACCTCCTCCGAGCTGCCCTGCACGCCGTCTTCACCCTGGGCATGGAGAAGGACACCACCCAAGTGCAGGTAGATCATGATAAAGTCATGGATTGAAGAGCCAGCTGTCATCCTGCCATGAGTCCTTGCTAATTGCCTGCAGTGGGATGTGAAGGAGAGAGGCCAGGATATGTGTTTGGGGGTCTCACCAGTGCTTCCCAGAGACCCGTCTTCCCATCCTGTGGCAAGTTTAGCCCCAGTTTCCCTAACTCTGACCCATGGCTCTCCCTTGCTTTTAGGATCTGCCTAGGGTCTTGCCAGACCTCCTGGACGCCATGCTGGGGAACCTGCTGGCAGAGTCCCCAGACACCGACAGGCTCCAGTACATCTTGGAGGTGAGCCCGATGAGAGGGGTGGGGGCAATTTTACCTTCACTCTTAGATCCATTTTCCAGTCTGTCCTCCTAGCCGGGCCCCCAGTGGGCATCCTTGGTCAGAGCAGTCAGTGCAATGCCTCCTTTCCCCACAGCACATTAACTACTGGATCGTGTCCAGGGTGCCGCGAGAGAGATCCAGCGCCGTTAAGGGCAGCACGGCCCTGCTCAGATCCACCATCACCCTCCCTGAGTTTGACGTAAGTGACCTCTGACCCCAGCTTCCTGACTCCAGGGGTAGGTGGGCTGGCTCCGACGGGCTGTAGGATCTGCTGCTGCAGGGGCTGTGGGTTAGGAGTGTTCCTCTTGGGGAGGCAGAGTCAGAGCAGAGAGTGAGCCTGGCTTGAGTCAAGTTCTTCTCGTCCTAGTTAAGTGGTGACTCTGGGCTTTTAAGGGGACTGTGCTCCAGGTTCATGCCTCCCTGTCATCCTGGAGCATCTGGGGAAGCAAGTCCTCATGGAGGGCCCTGCCCACAGCCCTGTGCTCCAGGCTTCCTTGGGGGCAGAGGAAATTAAGGGTCTGGCTCTAGCTCCTATCCTCTAGCATCTCCTGCAGAGGGGCTGAGGGGAAGGAGAGTCCTGGCCCGGGGGGGACTGGGAGCTGACAGGAAAATGCTGATGGAGTCCCCTCTACCTCTCCCGTCCATTAGAACTCAGCGGAATTCCCCAGGATGGGTCACCACATGGCACAGCTGGCTCTGTCCGTCAGTGACCCAGACAAGGACATCAGCCGGCAGGCCAGGGAGGGGGTTTACCGGCTCTACCAGCTGCTGCTGCACCAGAGGGGTAAGGAACCCAGCTGGGAAATGGCACCCGCTAGAAGAGTGAGACTGGGACCCCAGCCAATTTCTCTCAGACTGACCCCGGCTGGAGGATGAGTCTCTCTATCTCTTTCTGTGTTCCACACCACGCCCTGCAATTCTGTTGGGCCGGGCACGCAGCGAGGACTCTGCCCACTGTGCAGCCACCAATGGGATTGGAAGGACACAAGCCCTGCAACCAGAAGGACAAATGTGTGTGTGTCTCTTTCCAAGGGCTGACCATCCATGAAGCCGAAGACCTGTGGTGCTGGGACTGGCACCAGGACAGCAGGCTGCTGGGCTACAGGAACACAGCCAGGGTGGGGCAGATAAGGACACTCTGCCAGGGCATGAGACAGCTCAGGGAGTGGGGGTGGCCGGGTCCCCTGCAGTGGGTGCCTCCTTGGGCCACTAGACGGAGATGCCGTTCTAGCCCCAGAACGTGGAGCCTGGCTCTGGGCAATCTGCTAATGCCTCACACCCTGTTGGTTTTAGGTCTTTGGCAAGTTCTTCTCAGAGGGGCAGTGCTGGCCATCCACGCCCCCCTGCTGCCTGTCAGCCAGGCTGGGCTGCTCCTCACCTACTCCCTCCTGGGGGAAACCCAGCAGCTGATGGGGGACAAGATGAGCAGCTGCATTAGACTCAGGAGATTGGGGCGGGGCCCAGGCCTCATTCCCATCCTGTGGCCATTCGCTGGCCTGGCACAAGGAGCCTGGTGGGGAATGAAAGGGAGAGCAGGTGCTCCTGGGAAGGGAGATGAATTCACCTCCATGAGCAGGAGCGAGCCAGCTTGTCCCCGGAGCAGCTCCATCCAGCTCTTTAGCCAGGCTAATTAATGACAAGCTTTGCCTCATCCCAGACTTATGTTCTCAGGACACGGTGCTATCGCTCTTGGGAAGGGCAGGAGAGTCCCCCAAGTGCCCTCTGCGAGACTCTCCTGTCCCACAGGGCCGCACCCAATTCCTAGTGGTCTGGTGTCTGTGTCACCCGAGCCACCACCCAGAGTTGCTCCCATCACTGGCAGCCTGGGAGGCCAAGGACTGACGGGTGATGGCGTCTGACCAGGCAGGGCTGAGGCACATGGGCAGGGGACGCTTGTCCTGCTGCTGGCAAGGCTGGACCCGTTCTGGAGAGAACAGGAGGATTCAGTCAGCAGTAGGGTTACCATGTCTAATAAATAAAACAAGAGGACCCTCCATGGGCCCTGGCCCCGAACATTTCCCCACCCCCTAGCCCCGCCCCAACTCCGCTCCTTCCCCGCCCTAACTCAGCCCCCTCCTCCCTCCCACTCCCAGCCACGGGGAAAGGGCTGCCCCAGCGCTACCAGCTTCACGGTTTGCCGGGCAGCCCCCAGACCCTGCGCCCCCAGCCGGCGCTTCCCCAGAGCAGCTGGAGCCCGGGAAGGAAAGTGCCTGACCCGTGGCTCGGGGTCCGGAGGCAGGGGGGGCTGTCCGAAGCCGGTAGCGCTGGCTCGGGCAGCTCGCCTCTTAAAGTCTGAGAGGGGAGGAGCGGAGCAGCTCAGCTGGAGCCCGGGAAGGGAAGTGCCTGGCCGGCGGCTGGGGGTCTGGAGGCAGGGGGGGGCTGCCCGAAGCCGGTAGCACTGGCTCGGGCAGCTCGGCTCTTAAAGTCTGAGAGGGGAGGAGCGGAGCAGAGCAGCCGTGGGAGGGGAAGTGCCCGGCCGGCATTTTCCCAGACATGTTTGGCTTTTCGGCAATTCCCCCCGGACGGGGGTTTGATTGCCGAAAAGCAGGACCTGTTCGGGAAAAACCGGACGTATGGTAACCCTAGTCAGCAGGGGCTGCCGATCCGTCCCATTCACCAGGGCTGCCATCCTGCGACTTCAGCATTAGTGGCTGGGGTGACTTGGGGAAAGGTCTCAACCTCCCCACATCCCACTTCACTGCTGCCAGAATCCCTCCTGCCCCCCCGCTACAGTCCCCTCCCTACCCAACCTGGGTGGGGCTGGAGGAGAGGGGTCTGAGAACTTGAGCTGTGGATTGGAGGTGGAACAGCTGTCAGGGGCACTGAGGGGGGAAGTGGCAGGAGCTCCCCGTACAAGGAGGGGGGTTGCCACTGGAGGTCACTAGGAAGGACAACAAGACTCCATCCTGGGGGTCAGGAGGGGAAATCCATCCCTCAGAGGTGGGCAGGGGCTGGGTGGAAATGCTGCTGGTTCCATGGGCCGTTAATCCCCCCTGATTCCTCGGAGGCGTCTGAGTCTCAGACAGGTTCTCGTTCCCTTGCAGCAGGAGGACGTCACGGCCAATGTGATGCGCCAGCTCCGTATCATGCGGCACTTGCGCCAGGTGTCCGAGGCGCTGCAGGGCCTGTGCCTCTGAGGCCACCAGCAACTCCCGCTCTCTGCTGCAGGTACTGCTCTGGCTCTCTGTAAATGGGGAGCTAGTGGAAGGGGAAATGGAGCCCCCTGGCACTCACAGAAACCCTCTCCCCTCTCTGTGGAGCAGGGTCCTTTCCTCTGCCCCCAAATTCCTTCATCTGGGACAGGAGCTCTTTCCCTCACACCCATTCCCCTCCCCTCTTTCCTTGATCTACCCCCATCACATTCCCCCTGCGCCCAGGCAGAGCTCTGCCTGCCCCATATGGTGCAGAAAGGCCTGTGATATGCAGGGGGTCAGATTAGATGCTCTAACTGTCTCTTCTGCCCATAAAGTCTACTCATTTCTGAGAAACCGAGTGTAGCATTGGGAGCAGTCTCTGCTGTTTTACTGTCTAGCCTGCTTGCTTCCTAGAATGAACACTCATTGAGCGGGGTGATCCACAGGGAGTAGCTCAAACCTCCAAAGGGTCTGGCCTGCGGCAGGACATTAGCACTTCAGGGGAGGGGTGGGTGTGACAGTGACATCACAAAGACCTTTTAGGACCTCAGCCTATTGGTCAAGGGTGCTGGGGAGGTGGTGACCTCACAGAGAGATGCTGACATCAGCCAGGCAGGACAGGGGCGCAGGGCCAGGGAAACCTCAGAGTCCCCTGTAGGTTTGCTTCAGCAAGTCTCCTTCTCGCGGTCTCTCTTTGAGGACTGAGAGAGTATTTGGGTTCATGTATGTGAGCACCAGGAGGAACCTCTTTTGAGTTTTCTCCTTTCTTTTTCCTGATTTTACTAGAAAACAGACATCCCTGTTTAGAAGGTCAGAGCCTCCGAGAGGTTTGGAACCTGTTCAGTCTGATCCATCTGTTCCACAAGTTCTTCAGTCCAATCCACTTCCCTAACTAATTTCCTTAATTTTTTAAAGTTAGCCCTTTTGAAAAAAAAAACCCTAGTCACAGATCTATTTTTGTTTACCCTTCCATTTAGTTTAAACTGAATTAGCTCACGATCGCTCAAACCAAGGCTGTCCCCTACAACCATTTCTTCTAAGAGATCCTCACTACTCACCAAAACCAGATCTAAAATGGCATCCCCTCTTGTTGGTTCAGCAACTACTTGGTGAAGGAATCCATCAGCTATCACATCTAGGAAAATCTGAGCCCTATTATATTACTAGCACTTGTCCTCCAGTCTATATCTGGGAAGTTAAAGTCTCCCATGATCACACAATTCCCATTAGTATTTACTTCATTAAAAACATTGAAGAGGTCTCTATCCCTATCCAAATCAGACTCTTGTTCTAACAGACACTTGATTCATCCTATGGCCTGTTCCCATCTCTACCCACCACACTCCCAACTCAGCAGCTCCAGCTACCGAAGGGAGCACGAACCAGACGCCTTTCTGCTCCTGGGACAGAGGAGTAGGTTGATGATCTACCTGGATGTGAGCGTTGGCCTTCCCCATGCCCAGGATCTAGACTCCATTCAGGGCAGCGCACAGGAACTGCGATTCCTATTCTGGATCTAGTGGCAGCTTCAGTTTGCTGGCAGGAGACTGTACATGAGACCTTGCAGTTGCGGGGGTGACACAGGCACTAACATGTGCATGGGAGTTTGAGCAACAGGGCAGAGACCTGTGGGGGGCAAGGAGGGCAGGGATTTGGGAAGCAAGAGCAGAGGATCAAACCATTTCTTAATGTGGGTCGGGATGATCCCCATTTCAAAGATAGAGAAAGTGAGGCACCAGGTGGGAGAGTGACCTGGCCAGGATCACGTTACCGCTCAGTGGCAGGACTGCAAACAACCCGTTCCCTGATCTCCTCACTGGACGCTGCTGCCCCTCCTGTATGACCCCTCCAGCCATCCTCGCCCACAGGCCATCCCCACCACTCTCCAATACCAGGCTGTTTCCACAATGGAAGCAGGCTTGTAACAGAGGTCACTCACCGATAGGTGCCCCTTCCTTCAAGGCCTGGAGTCACAGATTTCTTGGGCTAGCACGCCCGCCAGCAGGATTATGGCTGGGAACTCAGCCCTTCGGCCAGGCGACCATCTTTTAGTCCCACTCCTTCCTGGGTCGCGCTCATCCCAAACGAAAAGTCAAAAAATGTCTTTAACAGAAACAAGATCCTCTGTCCCTTGGGGGCTTTTCCTCAGCCTGACTTTGGCTCGGCCTGCCCTTGCTGGCCTTGGTAGCCCTTTCTATGGCCCTGTACATCCCCTTCCTTAGAGACCGTGGGAGAACCATTCCTACCCTGGATTCTAGGTTCTGCCCCAAGGCCCTGTACCCAACGCTAGGCCTGCTCCTGTACCTTTGTTGCGGTTTCCCCTGGTTTCCCCTCAGCTGGAGCTCACTCTGTAATCCATTTGGCCTAGCTCCAGGCTTTATAGCCCACAGGCCAAGCCCCCCGTTATATACCCTCCTCCTTAGAACCTGGCCCTCGCGGGGGCAAGTTCTATTCTTCTCCCAGCTTCATCCCTCCTCATCTCATCGCTGTCACCGGCTGCGCGCTTGTACAGACTGTGCGCAGTATCTGCAGCTCCACTGCCAGCTCGCTCGGGGCAAACCTTCTCTTCTGCAGTATCCCGACGCTCTTCCTGCAGCCACTCAGTCTCATGAACAGCTGCTTGCAGAGCCTCTTCTGAAGCCTTTAGCGTCTTCTGTTGCCTTTTTGCTACTGCCGCTGCATCTGCCAAAACCTTTTCGGTCAGGGTCTGAGAACCCACCATGGACTGCTCCACCCTTGTGTTTGTCCCTCCTCCAGTCTGCTTCATCTCTGGGCCAATCATTTCGTCCTTCATCTCCCTGCAGCACCCGACAGGGGGTGTTGGTGGAGGGTCTGCAAGGTCCATGGCCACCCCAGCCACCTCCACCTTGCCTGCCTCATGGGGGATTGTGTCAGAGGACACCTTCTCCTTTCTTTCTAACTTCTTAGGGCCCTGGCCCCTCGTTCAGCCACTCAGCAATTTCCTAAGCAGGCCGTGTTTTTTGATATGGCCTGCTTCTCTGCCCCCAAAACAAAGAACTCGTGCTCCCATCTTGGCATTAGGCCACGCTTGTACACTTTCTCATGCCCTTCTCCCTGGGCTAACCTTCTCCGCACAGCCCAGGCGTGCTCTCCTTCTCTGCTCTTTTTGTCCATGGGCATAGCAGACCCTGGGTTGATTTCCCTTTGCAGGATCTCTCACAGGTATTGCTGCTGCTGCGTCTGTAGCTCCACCTGCACTTCCTTCTGCGTCTGTTGGTTTTCTAGGAGCTGCTGGAAAAACCCCTAGATCTGCTTTGGCTGCTTAGCCAGTCCCTGGAACTGAAGTGGGAAATCCAGCGACCAGCTTGGTCCCTTGATACACCTGCTTGGGGGAGGGATAGCTCAGTGGTTTGAGCATTGGCCTGCTAAACCCGGGGTTGTGAGCTCAATCCTTGAGGGGGCCATTTAGGGATCAGGGCAAAAAACTGTCTGGGGATTGGTCCTGCTTTGAGCAGGGGGTTGGACTAGATGACCTCCGGAGGTCCCTTCCAACCCTGATATTCTATGATTCCTTCAGCAACCAAGACTTCCCTCACGGATCACAGGGGGAACTCAATCCTGCCAACTATGCCAATCATAAATGAATCTACTCATCGTTAGGTGCCCCCCGGCGGCCAGGCATGGCATCACAGCCCTCTCGCTGGGCTAGCGACTCCCATCCATGGTCGCTCCAGCACCACGGCAGTTTCTCTGCCTGGTAACTCCGGCCAGGTCACCACCTTTAGTCCACCCTTCTGGGGCCCAGCTTGCCTCACACTAAAAGTCCAAAGAGGTCTTTCCACAGACAGAAGTCCTTCTGCCATCGCTGGGGCACTTGCTCAGCCTGTAGCCCCCTTGCTGGGCTTGGGAACCCTCTCCAGGTGCGTGTACGCCGCCTCCTCTGGGGCCGGTAGGGGAACCCAGTCCCACCCTGACATTGATAGCAGCTCAGGGCCCTGGACCCAACAGCTAGGTCTGCACCTTTCTCTTTGCTGCACTTTTCCAACCTCTCTTCTCAAGTTCCCCTCCAGGCTTTCCTTGCTGCTCTGAACTTCCTACCTCGTTCTCAATCCTGTTGCTACCCCAGCTGGGGTGTATCACCACCGAAGTCTGGCTCTTTAGGGGGGCGGATATGGTGCTTCTCAGTTCGGGCTCATTCTGTAATCAGCTTGGCTAAGCCCCAGGCTGTGCAGCCCAGGGGAAAGCACCCTGTTACAGGCCTGCTCTGCCCACTCCTCCTGTTACTGGGCTGGGGTCCTTGCTCCCCATTTCACACCTGGATTCCAGAGGGGCTGGAGTTTGCTCGTTCTGGTGACTCTGACATTCAGGCCCTTCATCATCAGAGGCTGACAGGTGTGGTGAGGGAGCTGGAGAAACCCCACTGCTGAGCGGAAGGAGGTCAAAGAGTTGGGATTCTGGGAGCTGATGGCTTCGTTTGCCCTGCTGCGGGAAGTGGGGCTGGAGACCGGAGATGTCATGTGAGACTACCAGATGCTCTCTTTATGCCCGAGGGGCCGGAGCCTCCTACTGGAAACGCTCTCAGGAGTCCAGGTTCGAGGACGTCTCTGGGGAGCCTCTTCTTAGGAACAAAACCAGGGTGGCACGATGATGGAGGCGTCTGTCTCCCAGAGCTGGGAGTGCTGTGCATTGAGAATCCCATTTCTCCCCCAAGAGACCCACACGCCCCAAGGAGTAAGTGGCTCTTACCTCCATGAGAGAGCAGGGTCTCCCATTTAAGCCTCTCTGACCCCCAGCATTGCTTGCTTGGATGGGACGAGGTGACCGGTCCCCACTGCTACCTGACGTGGCTCTGCTGCAGGGTGCGCCCGTCTGGGAGGCTGGGCCAGATCCCAGGGTCTGGCAGACAGCTGGGAATGAGGCTCCGATTCATTTCACACCCAGAGACCCCATAGAAGGGCCAAGGGGAGAATAAAGGGCAGGAGGTGAAGCTAGCCCTGCGCCTCTATCCCACCCCCACCTCCTCAAAAGTGGAGCTTTCCGAGGTCCAGTGGGGCTAGGGGTGGGGCCCTGACACAACGGCCTTTCTGCACCATATGGGGCAGGCAGAGCTCTGCCTGGGCGCAGGGGGAATGGGATGGGGGTAGATCAAGGAAAGGGGGGAGGGGAATGGGTGTGAGGGAAAGAGCTCCTGTCCCAGATGAAGGAATTTGGGGGCAGAGGAAAGGACCCTGCTCCACAGAGAGGGGAGAGGGTTTCTGTGAGTGCCAGGGGGCTCCATTTCCCCTTCCACTAGCTCCCCATTTACAGAGAGCCAGAGCAGTACCTGCAGCAGGGAGCGGGAGTTGCTGGTGGCCTCAGAGGCACAGGCCCTGCAGCGCCTCGGACACCTGGCGCAAGTGCCGCATGATACGGAGCTGGCGCATCACATTGGCCGTGACGTCCTCCTGCTGCAAGGGAACGAGAACCTGTCTGAGACTCAGACGCCTCCGAGGAATCAGGGGGGATTAACGGCCCCTGGAACCAGCAGCATTTCGACCCAGCCCCTGCCCATCTCTGAGGGATGGATTCCCCCTCCTGACCCCCAGGATGGAGTCTTGTTGTCCTTCCTAGTGACCTCCAGTGGCAACCCCCCTCCTTGTACGGGGAGCTCCTGCCACCTCCCCCTCAGTGCCCCTGACAGCTGTTCCACCTCCAATCCACAGCTCAAGTTCTCAGACCCCTCTCCTCCAGCCCCACCCAGGTTGGGTAGGGAGGGGACTGTAGCGGGGGGGGCAGGAGGGATTCTGGCAGCAGTGAAGTGGGATGTGGGGAGGTTGAGACCTTTCCCCAAGTCACCCCAGCCACTAATGCTGAAGCCGCAGGATGGCAGCCCTGGTGAATGGGACGGATCGGCAGCCCCTGCAGACTGAATCCTCCTGTTCTCTCCAGCAGGGCCGGCTTTAGGAAGGGCGGGGCCCAATTCAAACATTTTGGGCGGGGCCCCGGCAGGAATGACTAACAAAGAAAATAATGTAAAAAAAAGCCTTTCATTTCTAAAGTATTATTTACTTTCCATAACTATATAAATAATAAAATTCTATATTCTGTACATTGCATCATATATGCTGTTGATCGGTTATTAGTGAGCTCCGTTTCACGTGTGTGGGTCCCCGCCACTCCCTGGGGGTGTGCTAGGGTGACCAGATGTCCTGATTTTATAGGGACAGTCCCGATTTTGGGTCTTTTTCTTATAGGATCCTATTATCCCCCACCCGATTTTTCACACTTGCTGTCTGGTCACCCTAGTGGTGTGCACATGTGTGGGTCCCAGCTGCTCCCTGCCCCCCTCATTGAAGCAGGTGTGCAGGGTTACTGCCCTGGGAACTGCAGGGCACCAGTGGACATGGGTCTGGCTGGAGGCAGGGCAGGGGCTCACTGGAGGTAGGGTCTGGCTGCAGGCAGGGCAAGGGGTGCGGGGCTGGCTGGAGACAGGGGTGTGTGGGGCTGGCTGGCTTTGGGCAGGGCCGCAGCGGGGTGCGGCAGGGGTTGCCTGGAGACAGGGCAGGGGGTGCGGCAGAGGCTGGCTGTGGGCAGGGGGTGCAGGGCTGGCATCTGCTGTGTGCTCACCCCAGAGATTTCTTTCTTTCTGCAAACTGAAGAGGCCTCTCTCCTGTAGCTGCAGCAGAGGCTGCGAGGAGGCCAGCAGGCCCTGTGGCCCCCGCCCCCCCGCAGACTCGGGGAGGCCCTGACCAGTAGCTCCAAAGGCCAGAAGACCCCACAGGACAGGTGGGGAACGGGACTGTGACGTTACGTTGCTGTTCCATGGTTCCTTTCTCCTCAGCTGAAGAAGAAACTGAGCCCTGAAGCAAGGCACCAGACTGGCTTGTCCGTGCGGCTGACCCAGTATTCACCAGAGGGGGGAGAAGGAACAGTGAGGCTGCACTCTCTGTCTGGAGGCCCCTCACAGCATGGCATTGCAGCTCCAGGCAGAGACGGCAGCATGGAGCAGCAGCGGTGCAGAGCAGAGGCAGAGGCATCCCTGGCCCACCCCTTCTCTCCCTGGGGCAGGAGGCGACGCCCCCCCCCCAAACGCCCCCTGAACTCTCAAACTCTGCTGAGCTGGGCCCGTAAACTGGGCGAGGGGCTAGCAGAGGGAAAATGGGAGGGGTGTGCCAAAGGGACATTCGTCCATTGGACTCTCTCATCCCAAGGTGGGAAACTGAGGCAAGGGGCTGCTGCCCAATGGATTGTAGGGCGGGCGTTTCACTCACAGTTCACATACTGCTGAGTCACTCTTGTGGTGGTTTCCCCAGTTCATGCTGCGTTTCTTTCTCCTCTAAATAAAAGTTCTCGTGTGTTAGACTCAGACTCAGTGCTCGTGACGGGGGAACAGCTGCCTGTTAGCGGTGTGCTGGTCAGTTTCCCAGATTTCTGGGAGGGGCGCTCCAGCTGGTTCTGCTTTGCAATGCTAAGAGGAACCCCGAGATCCTGATTCTCGTCCTTGTCACTGCCAATACCACCTGGCACAAGCGTTACACCCCCATCGCGTTCTGCACAACCCCCGTTCCTGCCATCTCCTCTGGCTTGATCCTCTCCATTTAGTCTGGAAGGCCGATGCTACGGTAATGCCGCAGAGTCCCACTGAGAAATTAAATCCCTGGCTCACACCTGCCCGGCTTCAGAAACGTTGGCATTCTCGGCAAGGAGGGAGGGAGCCCAAGAAATCTGGTATCTGCGGTAAATAAAGGATGGGTAGACGTTCCGGTGGGGGCTCCCTCCCTGCCCACAGGCCAGGCTTGAGGCCAGCGGTTGAGAAAGCACGATAAGCTGGGTGTGGAGTGGCGCTTTCCCCATAAAGGCATGGAGCCCCGGCTCTGGTTTCTGATGTGGAAGTGGGGGACGCTTCAGGTTGCTAACTCGTCCGCTCACCTGCAGCCTCGGGATGGGTGAGTTTTATTGAGATGCCCAGTATTTCACACAGCCTGGAGATGTAGGGCCAGAGCCTGGTGGTGGGCACCAGAGCCCCAGGCGGTGTGGGCACGTGGGGGAGGTGCAGTGGCAGGGCATGCTATGTGGCCCCTGTGGGACACCATGTGCCCTGAGTGCCCGGGCACAGGAAGGAACGTGCCCAGACAGACGCAGTAACTACCGCATAGAGAGGGACAGCCTGCACTCCTCTCAGTGCCGCCCCTCAGCCCGGGCACGTGCACAAGGGGGAGGGGAGCCCTGGTGCATCCTCTGCTTTCCCGACCCTGCCTGGCCGAGGCACAAGGGATGGGGGGGCAGTGTGGTACATGCTGCTTTTCCTTTGAAACGGAGCAGCATTTCCCCCAGCAAGTGCATGCTGCAGCATGAGCCTGGCTAGCTAGGAGTCTGGCAGTGCCTCCTGGTGGGTAAAGAGTGCCCCCGGGGCCATGGGGTACCAGGAGCCTGGCGGGGATCCCCTGCCCAGCGCTCTGCTGGACCCTAGGCAGGAATCCTCCCTCCCTGCCCCAGGTACCTTTGGGCATTGGGGCCAAAGTACTTTAGAACACAAAGGAACTAGCATAAGCCATGTTTTAAAAATGGGGAAACTGAGGTATGGTGCAGTGTAATGAGTTTTCCAAGGTCACAGGTCGAACTCAGGCCCTCTGTGTCTTAGACTATTAGAGTGTGTGAATGGCTGCTAGCTGGCAGCGTCCCCGCTCCTCTGGGGCGTCAGGAGAAGGGGAGGCGTGTTTTCAAGGATGAGTGACTCCAGATTGGTATTTCACTTCGGTTCCAAACATTGTAGTTCTGGCTTGTCAGACTCACTGAAATCCTTCTCCTTTAAAGCGTTAAGCCTTTGCCTGCCATGGGGTTACGCCTCTCTCCTCTCTCTCACAAGGATACCTGAGATTGCTGGCAGCGTGTCACAGTTACTTGGGCTGTGACATTGTCTGAAGAATTTGGGGTCCAGGCAGCTCCAAAAAGAAGGTGTTTCCAATGAAATCTGTCTGTGGATCATGTCTGGGCAAAGTGTTTCCATTGCAGCAGTGTGTTTCGGTGTGTCGTTTACACGGTGTTTTCTCTCTCTCTCTCTCTAATTCATTTGCACGTTTGTATCACGGTCACTTGTGGGGTTAGTTGTGGACTTTCTAACTTTGCAACACCACATGAATACAATGATGGCTGACAGAAAGCACGGTGCCGGACTCCGGTGTGGCTTTAGCCTGTTCTGGTTTGACACACACACACACACACCCTGCCCGGCCCGCCCCACCCCACCCCGCCTCACCCCACAAAAAGCTGCCATTTTGCAACTGTCATGGGCCGGCAGCAGCTATAATCAAACTTGGGACCTGTGGAGCTTCACACGTGAGCCTCTGCTGTAGGGTTCTCAACCTATTTCCCATTGGGGGCTGCATATGCCGTGCTCTGCGTTATGTGGGCTGTAGCTACACAAGATGTAATACCAGGGCCGGGATAGATATACCTTGGAGGGTGGGGGGCGGTGAATGAACCAGTTTCTGTCCAAGACAACATGAAGTTCAGCACGACTGACAAGGATCAGGACCAGGCCAGTGGGAATTGCGCAAGTAGCTATGGAGGCTGGTGGTACGACAAGTGTCAGAACGTCCTGCTCAATGGGAAAGGCTACATCTACTGGGCAGGGTTCTGTAAGAGTGGGGAGTGCAAGTCTTCCCTCATCTTGGTTAAGCCAACAGACGTGTGCTGGGTCCGGCAGGAGGAGCCCATCCTCCTTGGGAGCCGGCGCCGCTAAGAAGGGGAGACAATATTAGATCAGACACGGTGCGCCAGCCCCCACCTAATCAGTGCAGACCCTGCAATGCCTCCACTCTGCTCACCCCCTTCCCTGTTGGCTTCTGCACGGTAAATCCCCTGCAATAAACGCTGAGAGCTGACCCCGCCGGTGCGTTCGAATGACACGAAGAGTGTGATTGGTGTGTATAACTGGAGCCCCGCTTCCACTCTGCCTCGCTGGAAGCCATGTCACTCACTACGACTTTAGACCCACATTAACCTCTGCTTCTCCCAGCCCTGCCACTGCCCATTGGCATTAGTGATCAATGAATCATGACACTGGATTTCTAGCAACTGTAATTGAGCATTTAAATGGGGGATGACTCAAAGCCAGGACTTTACGTCTGAATCCTGCATGTATTAGCAGTGGTGAGTTTGGGTTCAAAAGCTGGCCTCTGTGGCCACCAAACTGCTAAGCTTAACTACCAGCTTAGATCTGGTCCACTGCCACCATTCCCAAGTGGATTCCCTTCCCTGGGAAGCCTTGAGAAACCTTTCACCAATTCCCTGGTGAATACAGCTCCAACCCCCTTGGATCTAAAAACAAGGAGAAATTAACCATTCCCCTCCTTCCTCCCACCAACTCCTGGTGAATCAAGTTCCAAACCTCTTGGATCTTAAAACAAGGAGAAATCAATCAGGTTCTTAAAAAGAAGGCTTTTAATTAAAGAAAAAAGATAAAAAACATCTCTGTAAAATCAGGATGGATAATAACTTTACAGGGTAATCAAACTTAAAGAGCTCAGAGGACCCCCCTCTAGCCTCAGGTTCAAAGTACAGTAAACAGAGGTAAACACTCTAGTAAAAGGTACATTTACATGTTGAGAAAACAAAGTAAAAACTAACACGCCTTGCCAGGCAGTTTACTTACAAGTTTGAAATCTGAGAGACTTGTTCAGAAAGATGTGGAGAACCTGGATTGATGTCTGGTCCCTCTCAGTCCCAAGAGCGAATGACTTCCCAAACAAAGAGCACAAACAAAAGCCTTCCCCCCACCAAGATTTGAAAGTATCTTGTCCCCTTATTGGTCCTTTGGGTCAGGTGTCAGCCAGGTTATCCGAGCTTCTTAACCCTTTACAGGGAAAAGGATTTTGGAGTCTCTGGCCAGGAGGGATTTTATAGTACTGTACACAGGAGAGCTGTTACCCTTCCCTTTATAGTTATGACAACTCTGGTTATACAGTGCTCTGTATACATCTGTGAAGCAGGAGTGCTGAAACCCCAGTCACAGACGGGGTCCAGCCCCAGAAAGCGCCAGCCTGGCCCTGTGGGGTGGGGGTGGGAGGGTGACATGGAGAGCAGTTTGGTCCGATGGAGGGCACTGCTGCCAGGTGGCTTATGGGGAGGGGCGGGGGTGGGCTGTGGCATATGAAGAGTTCAGGTTGTTTTGGAAGGGGAGAGGTAGCCACGTTCAGGGGGGAGTTGGGGTGTGGGTGGGACCCCAAGTTGGGGGGAATGGTGCAGGGGAACCCTGGGTTTGGCAGGGAGCCCCCAGTCAGCAAAACGGCTGAGCGAGCTGGTTGCGGGGGGCAGAGGAATTGGGTGCTTTGCCATTGCACTTGATCAGCTCAATTTGAAAATTCTTTCAAAGGAAATCCAGATGTATACATCTCACTGGGGTACATGTACACACATACACACGCACACTCACATGTGCACACACTCATGTGCACATACACGTACACACATACATACCCACATGTACACATACACATATATACAGACATACACATACACGCACATACGCTGTCCCTGGAGCGCCCCAGGATGCGACTGACGGGGTGGCTGGCTATTATGGAGGCAGAAGGGGGTTGGGAGAAAATAATCAAGAAGAACTTTTGCTGAAAATGCAAACCTAAGCTGGAAATCTGTGCAGGGCTAGGTCAGCGAAAATGATCTTTTGAGCTGCTCTTATTAACCGTGGTCCTGTACTTCCTGGTTTGCGTCGGACCCAGGCAGGAGATTGGGCTGCTCTCAGCTGTAGAAGCCATTGGAATGAGCCAGGTCGGAATGAGCCAGGCCCTCAGAGCCTTCTGCCACCAATCGCCCCAGCAGTCACTGATCCACACCAAACCACGTCCTTCCAGTCAGGCAGTTTCATATGCACACGTCAAACCCTTGGTTTGCCACTCAGACACCACGGTGATGGGCACAGTAAGGACCGAGAGACGCTAAACAGGCAGACAGACAAGGAAATAGTGGCCCTGCCTACAGGTCTGTGTGTGGTGCAAACGGATGAACACCAGTTGCTGGCTGAAGGCACAACCTTAATTCCCGCATCTCCTGTCTGTCAGCTATCGTTCGCTTGGCAGCCTGAGCTCCGATTTCTAACGCAGCGTTTTGCTCTGGCCTATTGTGGTTCTCATGTCAGGGGGCACCTTGGCCCCTGGTATCAGGAGCGGTGCTAAGGAGGCTGCTTTTCAAAGGTACTTAAGTAGAGTTGTCAACTTTCTACTTGCACAAAACCAAACGCCCTTGACCCAACCCCTTTCATGCCCTTCCCCAAGACCCCACCCCCACTCACTCCAGCCCAGCCCACCTCCCTCAGTCGCTCACTCTCACACCCTCACTCACTTTCACTGGGCTGGAGCTGGGGGTTGGAGTGCAGGGAGGGGTGAGGGCTCTGGTGGGGATGCGGGCTCTGGGATTGGGCTGGAGATTAGGGGTTTGGGGTGCCAGAGGGGGATCCGGGCTGGGGCAGAGGGTTGGGGTGCGGACTCTGGGAGGGAGTTTGGGTGCGGGAGGGGGCTCAGGGCTGGGGCAGGGGGTTGGGGTGCTGGGTGTGAGGTCTGGGAGGGAATTTGGGTGTGGGAGGGGGTTCCGACCTGGGGCAGGGGGTTGGGGTGCCGGGTGTGAGGTCTGGGAGGGAATTTGGGTGTGGGAGGGGGCTCAGGGCTGGGGCAGGGGGTTGGGGTGCCGGGTGTGAGGTCTGGGAGGGAATTTGGGTGTGGGAGGGGGTTACGACCTGGGGCAGGGTTTCTGGGTGCGAGCTCCGGCCAGGCGGCGCTTACCTCAGCCGGCTCCTGGTCAATGGCACACCGGTGCTAATGCAGGCTCCTGACCCCTGGTCTCCCTCCGCTGGCAGGCTCTGAGCAAGGCCTGCCCAGAGAACATGGATGACGAGCTCTCGATCCTGCTGACAGCACCCCCCAGCACAGACAAACTCCAGCACATCTTGGAGGTGAGCAGAATGGGGAGAGGCAGCAGGGGTTTCACCTTAGCCCTGGGGACTCCTAGAAAGAAGAGACTGGAAAATCCATGTTTCTATTGGATCCTTCCGAGTATGCATTTGTGATATAAACTCACTGGGTGACCTTGGGGTAACTCACTTCCCCCTTACGGCATCAGTCTTCTCCACTATCAAATCTACACTGGGGAAGAAGGACAGAAGCCCCCATAATCACCTTTACCTCTGGGTGTCTGGTCCTGGGAGCCGAAACCAACTGGACTATCTGCCCCATCTCCTAAACTGCCCTGTCTTTCCCTCCTAGGGCCTGGTCCTTAGTGCTCAGCCTGGCCCCTTCCCAGCTTGTCCCTGACCTTTAAAGGACTCTCCAAGCCCCTCCCATGCCTGCTTCCCTTGGGGTCTCTCTCCTGGCTGAGCACAGGCTGCCCTTCTATCTCTCAGCAGGCCTGGGTCCTAGTCACAGGCTGCGTCTTGTCACGTGACCCCCACACTTATTCCCTTCACCCTTGGGACCTGCATCACCTGGGCCAGGTGCAGTTGAGCTCCAACCCCTTTCCTGGCCATCTCACCCAGGGACAGGTTGAAACTGGTAATCTGTGGGTAACAGTAACTGGTTGCTCCCAAAGGTGCTGAAGACACAATGGAAGAGGAAATCCTTTGGCCTGGATTGAAATTATTCCGACTGAAAGTGAATGAGAGAAAATAGGTCCAGAGTTCTCTTCCTAGCAGCAGAAAATGTAGCGATTGATAGAGGTTCAGGTCAGAAAGGACCATTATGTGCATCTAGTCGCCCCTCCTGTATAACTCAGGGCTAGAATGTGACCAAGTGGTTCCTTCAGCCAACCATAGCATGGGACTGAGCCAGAGCACGTCTTTTGGAACGACATCCACATGCAGGAGAGCCAGCTGGCTCCCAGAAAATCTCTCTTCTGCAGTGACGTGGGGTTAAGGGACACGGGGGAAAAGACATGGAGGCTGTGACTAAACTTAGAGCAGCAAGGCCAGGAAAACCAGGGTTAGGTCCCAGGCCTGGCTATCAGATCTGCTGTTTTCTATTCCTGGCTTTGGGACCATGAGCGAGTCTCTGCACAGCTGGGTGCCTCGGTTTCCCCAGCTATCAAATGGAGCTAATCAAGGTTTTGTTTGTTCTCCCCATTTTACAGGGTGGGAAACCGAGACACAGTTGGGACCTGTCTACACTACAGGTCTGTCGTGCGTTTGTAATCTGCTGACCCCCACATGTTGGGGTGGGTGTGGCAGTGACATCACAAAGGTCTTTTGCAGGAACTCAGCCTATTGGCCAAAGGTGTAGGGGAGGTGGTGACCTCACAGAGAGATGCTGACATCAGCCAGGCAGGACAGGGGCGCAGGGCCAGGGAAACCTCAGAGACCCCTGTGGCTTTGCTTCAGCAAGTCTCCTTCTCGAGGTCTCTCTTTGAGGTCTGAGAGAGTATTTGGGTTCATGTATGTGAGCACCAGGAGGAACCTCTTTTGAGTTTTCTCCTTTCTTTTTCCTGATTTCACTAGAAAACTGATGTCCCTGTTTAGAAGGTAAGAGCCTCCAAGAGGTTTGGAACCTGTTTAGTCTGCTTCATCTGGCGCCAGCTGAATTTTAGGCATGGAAAACACTAGCTTAAGGTGGCCAAACTTTATTCCCCACCTGGGATTTTGTCCCTTAGAATCTCTGGGGACATTAAGGTTTGTCCTTTTTCTTTTACCTTTTCCTCCATCCCTCCCTCCTTTCTCTTCATCTCTTACTTCTTTTGTCCTTTCCTCTGTTCCCCTCCCACCACCAGGAGGGGTGTGTGTGTGTCGTGGGGGGTGCTCTACAACTCCCATTGTGGGAGGTCCACCGAAAAATGTGGCGTTGAAATAGTGCTCAGACAGTGATCCCCAGCGGTGACCTGGGCCATCCTTTGGGCTCTCTGGTGAGAACCCTCATCCTCCCACCCCTCGGTCTCTACCCTGATTGGCTGAGCAGGGGGTTATTGACAGGGAGGAGACTCAGGTCCCTGTTGTTTTCTTTTAAGACCAAGTAAATAGTCATAACCAGTCATATGTTCGACAAATTTTGCTGCTTCTCTGCAGTTCATTATTTTCTCTACCATTCCAGTTCTCCTAAAATACTTGCTGAATAATTACTATGAACTCTTGCTGGTCTGGAACTCACTTGAGAGCACTTTATTCAGGTCATTCAATGTCTGAAATTCAAGATCCGATGGTTAGTTTGAAAATCAGGGCTCTTGGGTCCTATTCCCAACTCTGCCACGGACTGGCTGTGTGACTTAAGACAAGTCAATTCTCCTTTCTCAGCCTTAGCTTCTCCCTCTTTCAAGTAGGGATAACAATCCGCTCCTACCTACCTCCCGGCGGGTGGAGGATGGGGATCTATTGGAGAGTGTCACTAGGAGCAGTGCATAAGATGAGGTCCTATCATGTTTACTCAGATCAGATTATGACATAATAGAATGGCTGAAATAGTCTATTTTATTTGTATTTTATTATGTAGCAATTGTTAAGAGCAGCAACTACTTAGCTCAGACTGAAACATCTCATCTAATTTTTGAGATCTAAGTGTCTCCTCTTTGTGTAGCTCAAACCTCCAAAGTGTCTGCCCTGTGGCAGGACATTAGCACTGCAGGGGAGGAGTGGGTGTGGCAGTGACATCACAAAGGCCTTTTGCAGGACGTCAGCCTATTGGTCAAAGGTGCTGGGGAGGTGGTGACCTCACAGAGAGATGCTGACATCAGCCAGGCAGGACAGGGGCACACGGCCAGGGAAACCTCAGAGACCCCTGTGGCTTTGCTTCAGCAAGTCTCCTTCTCGAGGTCTCTCTTTGAGGACTGAGAGAGTATTAGGTGTCACGTACGTGAGCGCCAGGAGGAACCTCTTTTGAGTTTTCTCTTTTCTTTTTCCTGATTTTACTAGAAAACAGACGTCCCTGTTTAGAAGGTAAGAGCCTCCGAGAGGTTTGGAACCTGTTCAGTCTGATGCATCTGGCGCCAGCTGAATTCTAGGCATGGAAAACACTAGCTTAAGGTGGTCGAATTTTATTCCCCACCTGGGATTTTGTCCCTTAGAATCACTGGGGACATTAGGGTTTGTCCTTTTTGTTTTACCTTTTCCTCCATCCCTCCCTCCTTTCTCTTCATCTCTTACATTTTCTGTCCTTTCCTCTGTTCCCCTCCCACCACCAGGAGGACTCTGTGTGTGTTTCGTGGGGGGTGCTCTGCAGTGGGAACAGGAACAATTCTCCAACTTTGGGCAGTCGAGAGCCTGGGTGAGATAAGGGGCGTTAAAGCCCTTTGTGAAGGAGAAAGGGGAGTTTCACGGTGTTGAGCACCAAGGAATTCTAAACTTTGCTAAAACATCTAGTCTGCAGAAACCATAAATGGTTGGGGCCACATTGTAACCATTGTCTTTTTTAAAGCCCATTGAGGGATGTGAGTCCCACCCTTTTAGGTATCTGGGGTGCTGGGAGAAGAGAAGAGGTGCCTGTCTCCATTTTATGGCCTCAGCAAACTAAGTGCTGTGCCCCAGTTCTCGTCAGAGATCCCTGAAAAAGAACGTCTTCCCATCCATTAACATACCTGGAAAGATACTGGAACTCCTTATTAAACAATCAGTTTGTCCCCACCTACAGGACAATTTGGTTCTTAGGACTAGTGAGCATGGACTTGTCAAGAACAAATCATTCCAGACCAATCCTAGCTCCTTCTTTGGCAGGGTTACGGGCCTAGTGGAGGTGGGTAAACAGTAGATGTGATCCATCTTGGTGTTAATAAGGACATTCTCACAAACAAACTAGGGAGATGTGGTCTAGATGCAATTAGTATAATATGTGTGCACAGATGGTTGCACGCCCGTACTCCAACAGCCCGGAACCAAACACTCCTCCTCCTGGGCAGTGCACTCCGACCTCTAATGGTCAGATGCTGCTTAGCACTGTCAGAGCAGCTTTTGCTGGGGGATTCTCCCAGCACTTTCCAATAGTGGGAAAGTATGAAATCCCCATTTGACTGCTGGGGACAGAGCCTAGAGCGGGGAGCAACTTACCCCAAGTCCCACAGGTCAATAGGAAACCAGCAATGGAACCCAGGAGTCCTGACTCCCAGTTCCCTGCTCCAATCACTCCAGCGGAGCACACTCCCTCTCAAAGCAGGGGGACCGGACATGAGGGCCTGGTTGTAATTGCCAGCTGTGGGAGGGAGTGTGCAGCAGTGGTTAGAGAAGGGGCCTGGAAATAAGGACTGCTGGGTCCCATCCCTGGCTCTGACACTTGGTGTGACCCTGAGCCAGTAGCTTCCCCGCCCCAGGCCTGGTTCTCATCAGTGGGGTTGGGGTCGCAGCCCCTACAGACTAGGGGGGTTGGGAGGCTCCAGGAAGGTGTGAAAAGTGCCTGGATGTCAGGATCCCAGAGGCGCTGTCACCCCCGCACTAGGCCAGTGTTCTGCACCCCCTGCTGCTGGCCGAGTTTCTCTGTCCCTTGGTAATAAGACAGACTCTTGTTTTCACAGCCAGTCGATCGCCCAGTGCTATCCCCCTGCCTGCTGGCTGGGCAGGGTAACTCCTCAGGTCACCACCACCCTCTCCAGCCTGCCTTGGCTTTGGGGAGTGAGGAGAAGGGCGAGGGATGACACTGAACATCCTCCATCCATTGCTCCGTCAGCAGAGCAAGTGAGTGGCATTAGGGTTCCCCGTTGGCGTCCCCTGTCTGTCTGGGGAGAGGCAAAAAGAGGGGGAAAGAATCTCTCCCAAAGGAGATTGGATTTGCAAACCGCGGCTGTGGCGGAGAGGATTGTGGTGAGCGAGACACGGTGCCCAGCAGCTGGAGGAAAGACAGAGACATGGGAGGGGCAGGGGGTCTCCCCAGGCCAATGGATGGGGGATGGCTGGTGCTGGAGGGGCAGCTGAGGGCAGGGATTGCTGGGGCTGAAGACTGGGGAGAAGAGACGGGAGAAATTCGGAGAGTGGTCACTATTGGGCAGGAATCGGAGGAGCGGGGGGGGCAGGTGGGGGGGTCCTGCTGGCTGTGTGGGGCCCTGGCTGTGTAATCTCCTCACTGGGAAGTGTCAGTGAGGCCCGAATCTCACACGCTCCTTTGTCTCCTTTGGGTCTCACAGGAGCTCATTGAGGAGCTGCCTGATAACTCTCCACCCGGCGCCGTCCTCGCTAACTCCCTGATTGCTGTGGGCAACCTCAGGTACCGAGACCCTCCGGCCCGGTTCCCCTAACTCCAGTGCTGCTCAGGCCCAGGGCTGGGAGTCACTGCCCCTCCCACTCCCAGGTCACCGCCCAAGGGTGGCTCCTCTGGCAGAGGTGGGGGGAAGGGTCACTCTCTCCTGGCTGGGCTGTTCTTTTCACTCCAGTAACATTGCAACGGCTTTGGGGAGAGGCTCACTCCCAGGATCAGATACAGGAGGGGCAGCAGGGTCCAGGGAACAGGGGCTATTCCTGCCCTGCCACTGTCTGTCTGAGAAACCTTGGGCTTGTCATTCCCTGGCTTGGTGCCTCAGTTTCCCTTCTTGCCAGCCTGTGCCTATTTCCCTGCAGTTTAACCTGCGTGTTGGTGCCAGTCCCATCCCCGCACTGCACAGTCTAATGCCGGCTCCTCTCTCTTGCCAGCACCATGACACCTGCCCTGGAGCCAGAGCTGGAGACCCACCTCCTCCGAGCTGCCCTGCACGCCGTCTTCACCCTGGGCACGGAGAAGGACACCACCCAAGTGCAGGTAGATCATGCTAAAGTCATGGATTGAAGAGCCAGCTGTCATCCTGCCATGAATCCTTGCTAATTGCCTGCAGTGGGATGTGAAGGAGAGAGGCCAGGATATGTGTTTGGGGGTCTCACCAGTGCTTCCCAGAGACCCGTCTTCCCATCCTGTGGCAAGTTTAGCCCCAGTTTCCCTAACTCTGACCCATGGCTCTCCCTTGCTTTCAGGATCTGCCTAGGGTCTCGCCAGACCTCCTGGACGCCATGCTGGGGAACCTGCTGGCAGAGTCCCCAGACACCGACAGGCTCCAGTACATCTTGGAGGTGAGCCCGATGAGAGGGGTGGGGGCAATTTTACCTTCACTCTTAGATCCATTTTCCAGTCTGTCCTCCTAGCCGGGCCCCCAGTGGGCATCCTTGGTCAGGGCAGTCAGTGCAATGCCTCCTTTCCCCACAGCACATTAACTACTGGATCGTGTCCAGGGTGCCGCGAGAGAGAGCCAGGGCCGTTAAGAGCAGCACGGCCCTGCTCAGATCCACCATCACCCTCCCTGAGTTTGACGTAAGTGACCTCTGACCCCAGCTTCCTGACTCCAGGGGTAGGTGGACTGGCTCCGACGGGCTGTAGGATCTGCTGCTGCAGGGGCTGTGGGTTAGGAGTGTTCCTCTTGGGGAGGCAGAGTCAGAGCAGAGAGTGAGCCTGGCTTGAGTCAAGTTCTTCTTGTCCTAGTTAAGTGGTAACTCTGGGCTTTTAAGGGGACTGTGCTCCAGGTTCATGCCTCCCTGTCATCCTGGAGCATCTGGGGAAGCAAGTCCTCATTGAGGGCCCTGCCCACAGCCCTGTGCTCCAGGCTTCCTTGGGGGCAGAGGAAATTAAGGGTCTGGCTCTAGCTCCTATCCTCTAGCATCTCCTGCAGAGGGGCTGAGGGGAAGGAGAGTCCTGGCCCGGGGGGGACTGGGAGCTGACAGGAAAATGCTGATGGAGTCCCCTCTCCCTCTCCCGTCCATTAGAACTCAGTGGAATTCCCCAGGATGGGTCACCACATGGCACAGCTGGCTCTGTCCGTCAGTGACCCAGCCAAGGACATCAGCCGGCAGGCCAGGGAGGGGGTTTACCGGCTCTACCAGCTGCTGCTGCACCAGAGGGGTAAGGAACCCAGCTGGGAAATGGCACCCGCTAGAAGAGTGAGACTCGGACCCCAGCCAATTTCTCTCAGACTGACCCCGGCTGGAAGATGAGTCTCTCTATCTCTTTCTGTGTTCCACACCACGCCCTGCAATTCTGTTGGGCCGGGCATGCAGCGAGGACTCTGCCCACTGTGCAGCCACCAATGGGATTGGAAGGACACAAGCCCTGCAACCAGAAGGACAAATGTGTGTGTGTCTCTTTCCGAGGGCTGACCATCCATGAAGCCGAAGACCTGTGGTGCTGGGACTGGCACCAGGACAGCAGGCTGCTGGGCTACAGGAACAGAGCCAGGGTGGGGGAGATAAGGACACTCTGCCAGGGCATGAGACAGCTCAGGGAGTGGGGGTGGCTGGGTCCCCTGCAGTGGGTACCTCCTTGGGCCACTAGACGGAGATGCCGTTCTAGCCCCAGAACGTGGAGCCTGGCTCTGGGCAATCTGCTAATGCCTCACACCCTGTTGGTTTTAGGTCTTTGGCAAGTTCTGCTCAGAGGGGCAGTGCTGGCCATCCATGCCCCCCTGCTGCCTGTCAGCCAGGCTGGGCTGCTCCTCACCTACTCCCTCCTGGGGGAAACCCAGCAGCTGATGGGGGACAAGATGAGCAGCTGCATTAGACTCAGGAGATTGGGGCGGGGCCCAGGCCTCATTCCCATCCTGTGGCCATTCGCTGGCCTGGCACAAGGAGCCTGGTGGGGAATGAAAGGGAGAGCAGGTGCTCCTGGGAAGGGAGATGAATTCACCTCCATGGGCAGGAGCAAGCCAGCTTGTCCGCGGAGCAGCTCCACCCAGCTCTTTAGCCAGGCTAATTAATGACAAGCTTTGCCTCATCCCAGACTTATGTTCTCAGGACAGGGTGCTATCGCTCTTGGGAAGGGCAGGAGAGTCCCCCAAGTGCCCTCTGCGAGACTCTCCTGTCCCACAGGGCCGCACCCAATTCCTAGTGGTCTGGTGTCTGTGTCACCCGAGCCACCACCCAGAGTTGCTCCCATCACTGGCAGCCTGGGAGGCCAAGGACTGACGGGTGATGGCGTCTGACCAGGCAGGGCTGAGGCACATGGGCAGGGGATGCTTGTCCTGCTGCTGGCAAGGCTGGACCCGTTCTGGAGAGAACAGGAGGATTCAGTCAGCAGGAGGGTTACCATGTCTAATAAATAAAAAAAGAGGACCCTCCACGGGCCCTGTCCCCGAACATTTCCCCACCCCTAGCCCCACCCCAACTCCGCTCCTTCCCTGCCCTAACTCTGCCCCCTCCTCCCTCCCACTCCCAGCCAGGGGGAAAGGGCTGCCCCAGCGCTACCGGCTTCACGGTTTGCCGGGCAGCCCCCAGACCCTGCGTCCCCGGCCGGCGCTTCCCCAGCGCAGCTGGAGCCTTAAAGACTGAGAGGGGAGGAGCGGAGCAGCTCAGCTGGAGCCCGGGAAGGGAAGTGCCTGGCCGGCGGCTCGGGGTCCGGAGGCAGGGGGGTGCTGCCCGAAGCCGGTAGCGCTGGCTCGGGCAGCTCGGCTCTTAAATTCTGAGAGGGGAGGAGCGGAGCAGAGCAGCCGCGGGAGGGGAAGTGCCCGGCCGGCATTTTCCCGGACATGTTTGGCTTTTCAGCAATTCCCCCCAGACGGGGGTTTGATTGCCGAAAAGCAGGACATGTCCGGAAAAACCGGACGTATGGTAACCCTAGTCAGCAGGGGCTGCCGATCCGTCCCATTCACCAGGGCTGCCATCCTGCGGCTTCAGCATTAGTGGCTGGGGTGACTTGGAGAAAGGTCTCAACCTCCCCACATCCCACTTCACTGCTGCCAGAATCCCTCCGGCCCTCCAACCGCTACAGTCCCCTCCCTACCCAACCTGTGTGGGGCTGGAGGAGAGGGGTCTGAGAACTTGAGCTGTGGATTGGAGGTGGAACAGCTGTCGGGGCACTGAGGGGGAGGTGGCAGGAGCTCCCCGTACAAGGAGGGGGGTTGCCACTGGAGGTCACTAGGAAGGACAACAAGACTCCATAGTGGAGGTCAGCAGGGGAAATCCATCCCTCAGAGGTGGGCAGGGCTGGGTGGAAATGCTGCTGGTTCCAGGGGCCGTTAATCCCCCCTGATTCCTCGGAGGCGTCTGAGTCTCAGACAGGTTCTCGTTCCCTTGCAGCAGGAGGACGTCACGGCCAATGTGATGCGCCAGCTCCGTATCATGCGGCACTTGCGCCAGGTGTCCGAGGCGCTGCAGGGCCTGTGCCTCTGAGGCCACCAGCAGCTCCCGCTCCCTGCTGCAGGTACTGCTCTGGCTCTCTGTAAATGGGGAGCTAGTGGAAGGGGAAATGGAGCCCCCTGGCACTCACAGAAACCCTCTCCCCTCTCTGTGGAGCAGGGTCCTTTCCTCTGCCCCCAAATTCCTTCATCTGGGACAGGAGCTCTTTCCCTCACACCCATTCCCCTCCCCCCTTTCCTTGATCTACCCCCATCCCATTCCCCCTGCGCCCAGGCAGAGCTCTGCCTGCCCCATATGGTGCAGAAAGGCCTGTGATATGCAGGGGGTCAGATTAGATGCTCTAACTGTCTCTTCTGCCCATAAAGTCTACTCATTTCTGAGAAACCGAGTGTAGCATTGGGAGCAGCCTCTGCTTCTCCTTCTCCTTTTCGAGGTCTCTCTTTGAGGACTGAGAGAGTATTAGGGGTCACGTACGTGAGCGCCAGGAGGAACCTCTTTTGAGTTTTCTCCTTTCTTTTTCCTGATTTTACTAGAAAACAGACGTCCCTGTTTAGAAGGTAGGAGCCTCCAAGAGGTTTGGAACCTGTTCAGTCTGATCCATCTGTTCCACAAGTTCTTCAGTCCAATTCACTTCCCTAACTAATTTCCTTAATTTTTTAAAGTTAGCCCTTTTGAAAAAAAAAAACCTTAGTCACAGATCTATTTTTGTTTACCCTTCCATTTAGTTTAAACTGAATTAGCTCACGATCGCTCAAACCAAGGCTGTCCCCTACAACCATTTCTTCTAAGAGATCCTCACTACTCACCAAAACCAGATCTAAAATGGCATCCCCTCTTGTTGGTTCAGCAACTACTTGGTGAAGGAATCCATCAGCTACCACATCTAGGAAAATCTGAGCCCTATTATATTAATAGCACTTGTCCTCCAGTCTATATCTGGGAAGTGAAAGCCTCCCATGATCACACAATTCCCATTAGTATTTACTTCATTAAAAACATTGAAGAGGTCTCTATCCCTATCCAAATCAGACTCCTGTTCTAACAGACAGCAAACCCCCCAAAGGCAGGGATAGAGCCCAGGAATCGAGATGGTGGGGAAATTTCATTGAAACCGTTTCTGACCGAAAATCCCATTCAAACTAAACCAGTTTGTTTCTTGAAATCATAACAAGTGGCAAAGAAAATTCTTTGTCACAATGTGTTAAATTGTCTCGTGGCACTCAAAGAGGAGACACTTAGATCTCAAAAATTAGATAAGATGCTTCAGTCTGAGCTAAGTAGTTGCTGCTCTTAACAATTGCAAAATAATACACTGCTCCTAGTGACACTCTCCAATAGACCCAGCAGTCCTTATTTCCAAGACCCTTCACTAACCACTGCTGCACACTCCCTCCCACAGCTGGCAATTACAACCAGGCCCTCATGTCCGGTCCCCCTGCTTTGAGAGGGAGTGTGCTCCGCTGGAGTGATTGGAGCTGGGAACTGGGAGTCAGGACTCCTGGGTTCCATTGCTGGTTTCCTATTGACCTGTGGAACTTGGGGTAAGTTGCTCCCCGCTCTAGGCTCTGTCCCCAGCAGTCAAATGGGGATTTCATACTTTCCCACTATTGGAAAGTGCTGGGAGAATCCCCCAGCAAAAGCTGCTCTGACAGTGCTAAGCAGCATCTGTTTGCTTGTGAGAATGTCCTATGGGACTGTGTCAAAAGCCTTATTAACACCAAGATAGATCACATCTAATGTTTACCCACCTCCACTAGGCCCCTAACCCTGCCAAAGAAGGAGCTAGGATTGGTCTGGAATGATTTGTTCTTGACAAGTCCATGCTCACTAGTCCTAAGAACCAAATTGTCCTGCAGGTGCTGACAAACTGATTCTTTAATAAGCAGAGGCTGCTCCCAATGCTACACTCGGTTTCTCAGAAATGAGTAGACTTTATGGGCAGCAGAGACCGTTAGAGCATCTAATCTGACCCCCTGCATATCACAGGCCTCCTGTCTACCACAATAGCTACTTTTGGGGCAAACACATTCCGGAAAGGCATCTAGTCTTTATTAAATGACATCAAGAGATGGAGAATCCACCACTTTCCATGGTAGCTTCTTCCTGTGGTCAATCATCCTCGCTGTTGAATATTTGTGCCTTATTTGTCATAGGAATTTGTCTCTTTTCACCTTCCAGCCATTGGGTCTTGTTCTGCCTTTCTCTGCTAGACTAGAGAGCCCTTTAATACCCAGTATTTTCTCTCCATTAAGGCATTTCAACACTTCAGTGAAGTCACCTTTCAATCTTCTTTTGATAAGCTAAACAGGTTGAGCTCTTTCAATAGCTCACTAGAAGGCATTTTTCTCCAATCCTCAGAACATTTGGTGGCTCTTTGCTGCCCCAGCTCCAATTTCTAGGACCATCTTTTTCAAAGGAGGACACCAAGACTGGAGGCAGTATTCCAATAGCAGTCTCACTGCTGCTGTGTCACCTCCCTATCCTACTCACGGCTCTGCTCCTTCGTCTAATGATGGCTTTAGCCCTGTTCACCACAGCATCACACTGGGAGCTCATGTTGAGTGGCTTCTCCACTCTGGCCCCTAAATCCTTTTCAGAGTCCCTGCTTTCCTGGATTTCTTCTTCCATTGTGTCTTCAGCACCTTTGGGAGCAACCAGTTACTGTTACCCTCAGGTTTCCAGTTTCAACCTGTCCCAGGGTGAGATGGCCAGGAAAGGGGTTGGAGCTCAACTGCACCTGGCCCAGGTGATGCAGGTCCCAAGGGTGAAGGGAATAAGTGTGGGGGTCACGTGACAAGACGCAGCCTGTGACTAGGACCCAGGCCTGCTGAGAGATAGAAGGGCAGCTTGTGCTCAGCAAGGAGAGAGACCCCAAGGGAAGCAGGCATGTGAGGGGCTTGGAGAGTCCTTTAAAGGTCAGGGACAAGCTGGGAAGGGGTCAGGCTGAGCACTAAGGACAAGGCCCTAGGAGGGAAAGACAGGGCAGTTTAGGAGATGGGGCAGATAGTCCAGTTGGTTTCGGCTCCCAGGACCAGACACCCAGAGGTGAAGGTGGTTGTCGGGGCTTCTGTCCTTCTTCCCCAGTGTAGATTTGATAGTGGAGAAGACTGATGCCGTAAGGGGGAAGTGAGTTACCCCAAGGTCACCCAGTGAGTTTATATCATGAATGCATACTCGGGAGGATCCAATAGAAACATGGATTTTCCAGTCTCTTCTTTCTAGGAGTCCCCAGGGCTAAGGTAAAACCCCTGCTGCCCCTCCCCATTCTGCTCACCTCCAAGATGTGCTGGAGTTTGTTTGTGCTGGGGGGTGCTGTCAGCAGGATCGAGAGCTCGTCATCCATGTTCTCTGGGCAGGCCTTGCTCAGAGCCTGCCAGCGGAGGGAGACCAGGGGTCAGGATTATGGAACCTGGGGTGACACCTGCCAGGATGACAGCAGGCTCTGTAGTCCTTGCCCAGAGCAGCTCTCTGCAGAGGGCCTGGTGCACAGCAGTGTAGGGAACAGCCAAGCTGCTAGGGATGGGAGCTGGGCTTCCTGGCAGAGTCCATCACCCAAAGCCCAGCATCTGCAAGGAAGGGATTCCCCACAGAGGGGCAACATCATCTCCCACACACAGGGAGTCTCCCCCTGACACTTGATTCATCCTATAGCCTGTTCCCATCTCTGCCCACCACACTCCCAACTCAGCAGCTCCAGCTACCGAAGGGAGCACGAACCAGAGGCCTTCCTGCTCCTGGGACAGAGGAGTAGGTTGATGATCTACCTGGATGTGAGCGTTGGCCTTCCCCATGCACAGGGTCTAGACTCCATTCAGGGCAGCGCACAGGAACTGCGATTCCTATTCTGGATCTAGTGGCAGCTTCAGTTCGCTGGCAGGAGACTGTACATGAGACCTTGCAGTTGCGGGGGTGACACAGGCACTAACATGTGCATGGGAGTTTGAGCAACAGGGCAGAGGCCTGTGTGGGGCAAGGAGGGCAGGGATTTGGGAAGCAAGAGCAGAGGATCAAACCCTTTCTTAATGTGGGTCGGGATGATCCCCATTTCAAAGATAGAGAAAGTGAGGCACCAGGTGGGAGAGTGACCTGGCCAGGATCACGTTACCGCTCAGTGGCAGGACTGCAAACAACCCGTTCCCTGATCTCCTCACTGGACGCTGCTGCCCCTCCTGTATGACCCCTCCAGCCATCCTCGCCCACAGGCCATCCCCACCACTCTCCAATACCAGGCTGTTTCCACAATGGAAGCAGACTTGTAACAGAGGTCACTCACCGATAGGTGCCCCTTCCTTCAAGGCCTGGAGTCACAGATTTCTTGGGCTAGCACGCCCGCCAGCAGGATTATGGCTGGGAACTCAGCCCTTCGGCCAGGCGACCATCTTTTAGTCCCACTCCTTCCTGGTTCGCGCTCATCCCAAACGAAAAGTCAAAAAATGTCTTTAACAGAAACAAGATCCTCTGTCCCTTGGGGGCTTTTCCTCAGCCTGACTTTGGCTCGGCCTGCCCTTGCTGGCCTTGGTAGCCCTTTCTATGGCCCTGTACATCCCCTTCCTTAGAGACCGTGGGAGAACCAGTCCTACCCTGGATTCTAGGTTCTGCCCCAAGGCCCTGTACCCAACGCTAGGCCTGCTCCTGTACCTTTGTTGCGGTTTCCCCTGGTTTCCCCTCAGCTGGAGCTCACTCTGTAATCCATTTGGCCTAGCTCCAGGCTTTATAGCCCACAGGCCAAGCCCCCCGTTATATACCCTCCTCCTTAGAACCTGGCCCACGCGGGGGCAAGTTCTATTCTTCTCCAAGCTTCATCCCTCCTCATCTCATCGCTGTCACCGGCTGCGCGCTTGTACAGCCTGTGCGCAGTGTCTGCAGCTCCACTGCCAGCTCGCTCAGGGCAAACCTTCTCTTCTGCGGTATCCCAACGCTCTTCCTGCAGCCACTCAGTCTCAGGAACAGCTGCTTGCAGATCCTCTTCTGAAGCCTTTAGCGTCTTCTGTTGCCTTTTTGCTACTGCCGCTGGATCTGCCAAAACCTTTTCGGTCAGGGTCTGAGAACCCACCATGGACTGCTCCACCCTTGTGTTTGTCCCTACTCCAGTCTGCTTCATCTCTGGGCCAATCATTTCGTCCTTCATCTCCCTGCAGCACCCGACAGGGTGTGTTGGTGGAGGGTCTGCAAGGTCCATGGCCACCCCAGCCACCTCCACCTTGCCTGCCTCATGGGGGTTTGTGTCAGAGGACACCTTCTCCTTTCTTTCTAACTTCTTAGGGCCCTGGCCCCTCGTTCAGCCACTCAGCAATTTCCTAAGCAGCCCGTGGCTTTTGATATGGCCTGCTTCTCTGCCCCCAAACCAAAGAACTCTTGCTCCCATCTTGGCATTAGGCCACGCTTGTACACTTTCTCATGCCCTTCTCCCTGGGCTAACCTTCTCAGCACAGCCCAGGCATGCTCTCCTTCTCTGCTCTTTTTGTCCATGGGCATAGCAGACCCTGGGCTGATTTCCCTTTGCAGGATCTCTCACAGGTATTGCTGCTGCTGCGTCTGTAGCTCCACCTGCACTTCCTTCTGCGTCTGTTGGTTTTCTAGGAGCTGCTGGAGAAACCCCTAGATCTGCTTTGGCTGCTTAGCCAGTCCCTGGAACTGAAGTGGGAAATCCAGCGACCAGCTTGGTCCCTTGATACACCTGCTTGGGGGAGGGATAGCTCAGTGGTTTGAGCATTGGCCTGCTAAACCCGGGGTTGTGAGCTCAATCCTTGAGGGGGCCATTTAGGGATCAGGGCAAAAAACTGTCTGGGGATTGGTCCTGCTTTGAGCAGGGGGTTGGACTAGATGACCTCCGGAGGTCCCTTCCAACCCTGATATTCTATGATTCCTTCAGCAACCAAGACTTCCCTCACGGATCACAGGGGGAACTCAATCCTGCCAACTATGCCAATCATAAATGAATCTACTCATCGTTAGGTGCCCCCCGGCGGCCAGGCATGGCATCACAGCCCTCTCGCTGGGCTAGCGTCCCCCATCCATGGTCACTCCAGCACCACGGCAGTTTCTCTGCCTGGTAACTCCGGCCAGGTCACCACCTTTAGTCCACCCTTCTGGGGCCCAGCTTGCCTCACACTAAAAGTCCAAAGAGGTCTTTCCACAGACAGAAGTCCTTCTGCCATCGCTGGGGCACTTGCTCAGCCTGTAGCCCCCTTGCTGGGCTTGGGAACCCTCTCCAGGTGCGTGTACGCCGCCTCCTCTGTGGCCGGTAGGGGAACCCAGTCCCACCCTGACATTGATAGCAGCTCAGGGCCCTGGACCCAACAGCGTGGTCTGCACCTTTCTCTTTGCTGCACTTTTCCAACCTCTCTTCTCAAGTTCCCCTCCAGGCTTTCCTTGCTGCTCTGAACTTCCTACCTCGTTCTCAATCCTGTTGCTATCCCAGCTGGGGTGTATCACCACCGAAGTCTGGCTCTTTAGGGGGGCGGATATGGTGCTTCTCAGTTCGGGCTCATTCTGTAATCAGCTTGGCTAAGCCAAGGGGAAAGCACCCTGTTACAGGCCTGCTCTGCCCACTCCTCCTGTTACTGGGCTGGGGTCCTTGCTCCCCATTTCACACCTGGAGTCCAGAGGGGCTGAGTACGCACAGGCTCCTCTGCCTGGAACTGGAGTTTGCTCGTTCTGGTGACTCTGACATTCAGGCCCTTCATCATCAGAGGCTGACAGGTGTGGTGAGGGAGCTGGAGAAACCCCACTGCTGAGCGGAAGGGGGTCAAAGAGTTGGGATTCTGGGAGCTGATGGCTTTGTTTGCCCTGCTGCGGGAAGTGGGGCTGGAGACCGGAGATGCCATGTGAATGAGACTACCAGATGCTCTCTTTATGCCCGAGGGGCCGGAGCCTCCTACTCGAAACGGTCTCAGGAGTCCAGGTTCGAGGACGTCTCTGGGGAGCCTCTTCTTAGGAACAAAACCAGGGTGGCACGATGATGGAGGCGTCTCTCTCCCAGAGCTGGGAGCTAGGGACAGGGGAAGCTCCCAGCCAGGCTGTGCATTGAGAATCCCATTTCTCCCCCAAGAGACCCACACGCCCCAAGGAGTAAGTGGCTCTTACCTCCATGAGAGAGCAGGGTCTCCCATCTAAGCCTCTCTGACCCCCAGCATTGCTTGCTTGGATGGGATGAAGTGACCTGTCCCCACTGCTCCCTGACGTGGTTCAGCGGCAGGCTGCGCCCGTCTGGGAGGCTGTGCCAGATCCCAGGGCCTTGCAGACAGCTGGGAATGAGGCTCCGATTCCTGTCACGCCCAGAGACCCCATAGAAGGGCCAAGGGGAGAATAAAGGGCAGGAGGTGAAGCTAGCCCTGAGCCTCTGTCCCACCCCCACCTCCTCAAAAGTGGAGCTTTCCGAGCTCCAGTGGGGCTAGGTGTGGGGCCCTGACACAACGGCCTTTCTGCACCATATGGGGCAGGCAGAGCTCTGCCTGGGCGCAGGGGGAATGGGATGGGGGTAGATCAAGGAAAGGGGGGAGGGGAATGGGTGTGAAGGAAAGAGCTCCTGTCCCAGATGAAGGAATTTGGGGGCAGAGGAAAGGACCCTGCTCCACAGAGAGGGGAGAGGGTTTCTGTGAGTGCCAGGGGGCTCCATTTCCCCTTCCACTAGCTCCCCATTTACAGAGAGCCAGAGCAGTACCTGCAGCAGAGAGCGGGAGTTGCTGGTGGCCTCAGAGGCACAGGCCCTGCAGCGCCTCGGGCACCCGGCACAAGTGCCGCATGATACGGAGCTGGCGCATCACATTGGCCGTGACGTCCTCCTGCTGCAAGGGAATGAGAACCTGTCTGAGACTCAGACGCCTCCGAGGAATCGGGGGATTAACGGCCCCTGGAACCAGCAGCATTTCCACCCAGCCCCTGCCCACCTCTGAGGGATGGATTCCCCCTCCTGACCCCCAGGATGGAGTCTTGTTGTCCTTCCTAGTGACCTCCAGTGGCAACCCCCCTCCTTGTACGGGGAGCTCCTGCCACCTCCCCCTCAGTGCCCCTGACAGCTGTTCCACCTCCAATCCACAGCTCAAGTTCTCAGACCCCTCTCCTCCAGCCCCACCCAGGTTGGGTAGGGAGGGGACTGTAGCGGGGGGGGAGGAGGGATTCTGGCAGCAGTGAAGTGGGATGTGGGGAGGTTGAGACCTTTCCCCAAGTCACCCCAGCCACTAATGCTGAAGCCGCAGGATGGCAGCCCTGGTGAATGGGACGGATCGGAAGCCCCTGCTGACTGAATCCTCCTGTTCTCTCCAGCAGGGCCGGCTTTAGGAAGGGCGGGGCCCAATTAGAACATTTTGGGCGGGGCCCCGGCAGGGATGACTAACAAAAAAAATAATGTAAAAAAAAAGCCTTTCATTTCTAAAGTATTATTTACTTTCCATAACTATATAAATAATAAAATTCTATATTCTGTACATTGCATCATATATGCTGTTGATCGGTTATTAATGAGCTACGTTTCACGTGTGTGGGTCCCCGCCACTCCCTGGGGGTGTGCTAGGGTGACCAGATGTCCTGATTTTATAGGGACAGTCCCGATTTTTGGGTCTTTTTCTTATAGGATCCTATTATCCCCCACCCCCTGTCCCGATTTTTCACACTTGCTGTCTGGTCACCCTAGTGGTGTGCACATGTGTGGGTCCCAGCTGCTCCCTGCCCCCCTCATTGAAGCAGGTGTGCAGGGTTACTGCCCTGGGAACTGCAGGGCACCAGTGGACATGGGGCTGGCTGGAGGCAGGGCAGAGGCTCACTGGAGGTAGGGTCTGGCTGCAGGCAGGGCAAGGGGTGCGGGGCTGGCTGGAGACAGGGGTGTGTGGGGCTGGCTGGCTTTGGGCAGGGCCGCGGGGGGTACGGCAGGGGTTGCCTGGAGACAGGGCAGGGGGTGCGGCAGGGGCTGGCTGTGGGCAGGGGGTGCAGGGCTGGCTGCAGGCAGGGCGGGGGGGCGGAGCTGGTGTGGGCAGAACAGGGGGGGCGGGGCTGGAGGTAGGGCAGGGGTGCAGCAGGGGCTGGCTGCGGACAGGGGGTGCAGGGCTGGCTGGAGACGGGGCTGGCTGCGGGCAGGGCAGGGGGTGCAGGGCTGGTGCGGGGACGGGGTGCAGCAGAGGCAGCTGGAGCCCCGGCCCTTTAAATAGTCCCCGAGTCCCCCGCTAACCCAGGGCTTGGGGGCTATTTAAAGGGCCCAGGGCTCCCCTGCTTCTACCGCCCCGGCCCTTTAAATAGCCGCGTGAGCCCTGGGGAAGCAGCGGGGCTCCAGTGGCTATTTAAAGGGCCGGGGCAGTAGAGGCAGCGGGAGCCCCGGACTTTTTAAATAGCCCCCAGAGCCCCGCAGCCCTACCCCAGGGCTCCAGCAGTGGGGGTCTGGTGGCAATTTAAAGGGCCTGGGGCTCCGGCCCCTGCTGGGAGCCCTAGGTCCTTTAAATTGCCCCCTGGGGAAGCCGGGCCACCCTGGTACAGCGCACCGGCTCTTGCCGGTACACCGTACCGGGGCTTGGGCCCGGGGCCCGATTCAGGGGAATTGGTTGAATTGGCCTAAAGCCGGCCCTGGTGGGGGGATGGCCACAGAGCCGCAGGGAGGGGAACCCTGAGGTGTGGGGGCTGGGTGGGTACTGGGAGTTCCTCCTGAAGGGACGGGGGTTGGCCAAGGTCACTCAGCCCCAGGGTGTGGGAGCGGGACTGGCTGAGGGCACTCAGAGCCCCAGGAAATGGGGGGGGCTGAGGGGAGGGACTGGCCAGGGGCACTCACAGCTCGGGGGGGGCTGTCCGGGGGGGCACTCACAGCCCCAGGAGGTGGGTGGGGGAGGGGCGCACAGGATTTCAGGAATTCCCTGGCAGTGAAGAGCTGCTGGTGGCAGGGAGGAGCCAGCCGTGACAATCCCCACTTGGGATCCCTGGCTGGGCTAGTGGCTATGGGGACCCGTGGCCAAGCTGCAGCAGAAGGTGACCTGAAGGAAATGCCTCGGCCTTGGCCTCCGGCTAGGAAGGGCCTGGGCCAGACAATGACCCACCGCGCAGTGTCCCAGCTCCCTGCCCCACACCTGTGGGGCACGGCCCCTCCTCTGTAGGGAGGTTGGCATGTACCTTAGTGCTGCTTCCTCCATCCCCAAAGGCCTCTCCCAGCCAGTCTCTGGCAAGCCCTGCCGTTCAGTATGCACATTACCCTGCTGTGACATACCGGGGGGGGGGACCCCTCGGGGATGGGGGGGGCTGTCACACAGCTGGGCAATTTAACCCGGCTGGGCAGGGGTGACTGTCTCCCTGGAGCTGCGGTCTCAGCCCAGGTGTCTCTCTGCCCTTCCCCCCAGTCGCCCCCGGGCGAGATGAGAGCGCCCCACGTTGCGTTCCAGCTCCGCATTCAAACCCACAGGTGCTGGTGGGTTCCAATCCCAGCTGAACACACCCACCCGGCCCTAGTGCGGAGCAGAAGGGCCCAGCGCTGCCCCACAGACCCTCTGGCTCTCTGAGCCCGCTCTTACCCATCACCGCAGCACGTCTGGCCCATGCTGAACGCTGCTGCTCTGTGCAGAGAGGCTGGCACTTCTCGCTCCTGCCGTACGAGGGGCAGGTGCTGCTACCGACTGCTCCCCCTAACCCCCGCCCTGCTGCGCTCTGGGGATGCTGCCCTGCTGTGGAGCTCTCAGGTGTCTTGAACTGGAATTTGTTTGGAGAGAAACTGCTAAGAAGCCTTATCAGCCCCGAGCAGAGAGTACCTGGGAGCCTGCCTGGGTCGGGCGGGTCTGGTACAGCCTCCCCCCAGATAAGGCTCTTCCCTGGACCTGCCACCCATTGGAATCTGGAACGATTCCCTCCGAGGTAACACCCGGGGCAGCCAGGGCAGGGCAGGGCACGGCCTGCTCCCCGGGAGCGTTAGGGCTTTCAGGAGTCAGAGGTGTCAGCGGAGCAGGTTGTACGTTAAAGCAGCGAAGGCAGTTGGGGGGCAGAGGAATTGGGTGCTTTGCCATTGCACTTGATCAGCTCAATTTGAAAATTCTTTCAAAGGAAATCCAGATGTATACATCTGACTGGGGTACATGTACACACATACATACGCACACTTACATGTGCACACACTCATGTGCACATACACGTACACACATACATACGCACATGTACACATACATATATATACAGACGTACACATACACGCACACACGCTGTCCCTGGAGCGCCCCAGGATGCGACTGACGGGGTGGCTGGCTAGTATGGAGGCAGAAGGGGGTTGGGAGAAAATAATCAAGAAGAACTTTTGCTGAAAATGCAAACCTAAGCTGGAAATCTGTGCAGGGCTGGGCTCAGCGAAAATGATCTTTTGAGCTGTTCTTATTAACCGTGGTCCTGTACTTCCTGGTTTGCGTCGGACCCAGGCAGGAGACGGGGCTGCTCTCAGCTGTAGAAGCCATTGGAATGAGCCAGGTCGGAATGAGCCAGGCCCTCAGAGCCTTCTGCCACCAATCGCCCCAGCAGTCACTGATCCACACCAAACCACGTCCTTCCAGTCAGGCAGTTTCATATGCACATGTCAAACCCTTGGTTTGCCACTCAGACACCACGGTGATGGGCACAGTAAGGACCGAGAGACGCTAAACAGGCAGACAGACAAGGAAATAGTGGCCCTGCCTACAGGTCTGTGTGTGGTGCAAACGGATGAACACCAGTTGCTGGCTGAAGGCACAACCTTAATTCCCGCATCTCCTGTCGGTCAGCTATCGTTCGCTTGGCAGCCTGAGCTCCGATTTCTAACGCAGCGTTTTGCTCTGGCCTATTGTGGTTCTCATGTCCGGGGGCACCTTAGCCCCTGGTATCAGGAGCGGTGCTAAGGAGGCTGCTTTTCAAAGGTCCTTAAGTAGGGTTGCCAACTTTCTACTTGCACAAAACCAAACGCCCTTGACCCAACCCCTTTCATGCCCTTCCCCAAGGCCCCACCCCCACTGACTCCAGACAAGCCCACCTCCCTCAGTCGCTCGCTCTCACACCCTCACTCACTTTCACTGGGCTGGAGCTGGGGGTTGGAGTGCAGGGAGGGGTGAGGGCTCCGGTGAGGATGCGGGCTCTGGGATTGGGCTGGAGATTAAGGGTTTGGGGTGCCAGAGGGGGATCCAGGCTGGGGCAGAGGGTTGGGGTGCAGAGTCTGGGAGGGAGTTTGGGTGCGGGAGGGGGCTCAGGGCTGGGGTAGGGGATTGGGGTGCGGGTGGGGGTGTGGAGTCTGGGAGGGATTAAGGTACAGGAGGGGGTTCCGACCTGGGGCAGGGGGTTGGGGTGCCGGGTGTGAGGTCTGGGAGGGATTAGGGTACAGGAGGGGTTCCGACCTGGGGCAGGGGGTTGGGGTGCCGGGTGTGAGGTCTGGGAGGGAATTTGGGTGTGGGAGGGGGTTCCGACCTGGGGCAGGGGGTTGGGGTGCCGGGTGTGAGGTCTGGGAGGGAATTTGGGTGTGGGAGGGGGTTCCGACCTGGGGCAGGGTTTCTGGGTGCGAGCTCCGGCCAGGCGGCGCTTACCTCAGCCAGCTCCTGGTCAATGGCACACCGGTGCTAATGCAGGCTCCTGACCCCTGGTCTCCCTCCGCTGGCAGGCTCTGAGCAAGGCCTGCCCAGAGAACATGGATGACGAACTCTCGATCCTCCCGACAGCACCCCCCAGCACAGACAAACTCCAGCACATCTTGGAGGTGAGCAGAATGGGGAGGGGCCGCAGGGGTTTCACCTTAGCCCTGGGGACTCCTAGAAAGAAGAGACTGGAAAATCCATGTTTCTGTTGTATCCTTCCGAGTATGCATTCGTGATATAAACTCACTGGGTGACCTTGGGGTAACTCACTTCCCCCTTACGGCATCAGTCTTCTCCACTATCAAATCTACACTGGGGAAGAAGGACAGAAGCCCCGACAATCACCTTCACCTCTGGGTGTCTGGTCCTGGGAGCCGAAACCAACTGGACTATCTGCCCCATCTCCTAAACTGCCCTGTCTTTCCCTCCTAGGGCCTTGTCCTTAGTGCTCAGCCTGGCCCCTTCCCAGCTTCTCCCTGACCTTTAAAGGACGCTCCAAGCCCCTCCCATGCCTGCTTCCCTTGGGGTCTCTCTCCTGGCTGAGCACAGCCTGCCCTTCTATCTCTCAGCAGGCCTGGGTCCTAGTCACAGGCTGCGTCTTGTCACGTGACCCCCACACTTATTCCCTTCACCCTTGGGACCTGCATCACCTGGACTAGGTGCAGTTCCGCTCCAACCCCTTTCCTGGCCATCTCACCCTGGGACAGGTTGAAACTGGTAACCTGTGGGTAACAGTAACTGGTTGCTCGCAAAGGTGCTGAAGACACAATGGAAGAGGAAATCCTTTGGCCTGGATTGAAATTATTCCGACTGAAAGTGAATGAGAGAAAATAGGTTCAGAGTTCTCTTCCTAGCAGCAGAAAATGTAGCGATTGATAGAGGTTCAGGTCAGAAAGGACCATTATGTGCATCTAGTCGCCCCTCCTGTATAACTCAGGGCTAGAATGTGACCAAGTGGTTCCTTCAGCCAACCATAGCATGGGACTGAGCCAGAGCACGTCTTCTGGAACGACATCCACATGCAGGAGAGCCAGCTGGCTACCAGAAAATCTCTCTTCTGCAGTGACGTGGGGTTAAGGGACACGGGGGAAAAGACATGGCGGCTGTGACTAAACTTAGAGCAGCAAGGCCAGGAAAACCAGGGTTAGGTCCCAGGCCTGGCTATCAGATCTGCTGTTTTCTATTCCTGGCTTTGGGACCATGAGCAAGTCTCTCCACCGCTGGGTGCCTCGGTTTCCCCAGCTATCAAATGGAGCTAATCAAGGTTTTGTTTGTTCTCCCCATTTTACAGGGTGGGAAACCGAGACACATTTGGGACCTGTCTACACTACAGGTCTGTCGTGCGTTTGTAATCTGCTGACCCCCACATGTTGTTCAGAGCCTATGGACAACACAGCTCCTAAAGGTACATTTGTTCTGTGCTTATCCCCTATGTACCAGCAGGGCTGGACAGCATTTCTCACTGTGCTGTGGGGAGCAGGTCCTGGGTACTAAGGGTCTGAAGAAGCTCTCAAGGACTAATTTTTTAAAAGAATTGTTATCAATGAATTGGGAGAAAACATACAATCACTGCGGATAAGATTGGGGGGTGACAAAATACAGGCAGAGTGGTCATTCCTGATGGGGAGAGGGCAGTGATACAGAGCGATCTGGCTCATTCGGCCAGCTGGACCCATTCAAAGAAAACAAGTTTGAGCAGAGCCCAATGCAAGGTCCTATACGTGGCAACAAGGCACGCCGGCCACACCTCCAGAATGGGGACGTGGATCCAGGAAAGCAGTGACTCTGAAAAGGATTTAGGGGCCAGAGTGGAGAAGCCACTCAACATGAGCTCCCAGTGTGATGCTGTGGTGAGCTCAACCTGTTTAGCTTATCAAAAGAAGATTGAAGGGGACTTCACTGAAGTGTTGAAATGCCTTAATGGAGAGAAAATACTGGGTATTAAAGGGCTCTCTAGTCTAGCAGAGAAAGGCAGAACAAGACCCAATGGCTGGAAGGTGAAAAGAGACAAATTCCTATGACAAATAAGGCACAAATATTCAACAGCGAGGATGATTGACCGCAGGAAGAAGCTACCAAGGAAAGTGGTGGATTCTCCATCTCTTGATGGCATTTAATAAAGAGTAGATGCCTTTCCGGAATGTGTTTGCCCCAAAAGTAGCTATTGTGGTAGACAGGAGGCCTGTGATATGCAGGGGGTCAGATTAGATGCTCTAACTGTCTCTTCTGGCCATAAAGTCTACTCATTTCTGAGAAACCGAATGTAGCATTGGGAGCAGCTTGTGATGTTTTACTGTCTAGCCGGCTTGCTTCCTAGAATGAACACTCATTGAGTGGGGTGATCCACAGGGAGTAGCTCAAACCTCCAAAGTGTCTGCCCTGTGGCAGGACACTAGCACTGCAGGGGTGGGGTGGGTGTGGCAGTGAAATCACAAAGGCCTTTTGCAGGACCGCAGCCTATTGGCCAAAGGTGCAGGGGAGGTGGTGACCTCACAGAGAGATGCTGACATCAGCCAGGCAGGACAGGGGCACAGAGCCAGGGAAACCTCAGAGACCCCTGTGGCTTTGCTTCAGCAAGTCTCCTTCTCGAGGTCTCTCTTTGAGGTCTGAGAGAGTATTTGGGTTCACGTACGTGAGCACCAGGAGGAACCTCTTTTGAGTTTTCTCCTTTCTTTTTCCTGATTTCACTAGAAAACTGACGTCCCTGTTTAGAAGGTAAGAGCCTCCGAGAGGTTTGGAACCTGTTTAGTCTGCTTCATCTGGCGCCAGCTGAATTTTAGGCATGGAAAACACTAGCTTAAGGTGGCCGAATTTTATTCCCCACCTGGGATTTTGCCCCTTAGAATCTCTGGGGACATTAAGGTTTGTCCTTTTTCTTTTACCTTTTCCTCCATCCCTCCCTCCTTTCTCTTCATCTCTTACTTCTTTTGTCCTTTCCCCGTTCCCCTCCCACCACCAGGAGGGGTGTGTGTGTGTCATGGGGGGTGTCCTACAGCTCCCATTGTGGGAGGTCCAACGAAAAATGTGGGGCTGAAATAGTGCTCAGACAGTGATTCCCAGCGGTGACCTGGGCCATCCTTTGGGCTCTCTGGTGAGAACCCTCATCCTCCCGCCCCTCAGTCTCTACCCTGATTGGCTGAGCAGGGGGTTATTGACAGGGAGGAGACTCAGGTCCCTGTTGTTTTCTTTTAAGACCAAGTAAATAGTCATAACCAGTCATATGTTCGACAAATTTTGCTGCTGCTCTGCAGTTCATTATTTTCTCTACCATTCCAGTTCTCCTAAAATACTTGCTGAATAATTACTATGAACTCTTGCTGGTCTGGAACTCACTTGAGAGCACTTTATTCAGGTCATTCAATGTCTGAAATTCAAGATCCGATGGTTAGTTTGAAAATCAGGGCTCTTGGGTCCTATCTCCAACTCTGCCACGGACTGGCTGTGTGACCTAAGACAAGTCAATTCTCCTTTCTCAGACTTAGCTTCTCCCTCTTTCAAGTAGGGTTAACAATCCGCCCCTACCTACCTCCCGACGGGTGGAGGATGGGGATCTATTGGAGAGTGTCACTAGGAGCAGTGCATAAGATGAGGTGTCCTATCACGTTTACTCAGATGAGATTAGGACATAATAGAATGGCTGAAATAGTCTATTTTATTTGTATTTTATTATGTTGCAATTGTTAAGAGCAGCAACTACTTAGCTCAGACTGAAACCTCTTATCTAATTTTTGAGATCTAAGTGTCTCCCCTTTGTGTGCGACGAGACAAACACGTACTCCTTTTTGTGACACAGAAGATGCTTTTGTTTTGCAACAAAATATTTTTGCAAAGAATTTTCATGCCACTTGATATGATTTCAAGAAACAAACTGGTTTAGTTTGAATGGGATTTTTGGACAGAAATGGTTTCAATGAAATTTCCCCACCATCTCGATTCCTGGGCTCTATCCCTGTCTTTGGGGGGGTTTGCTGTCTGTTAGGAGTCTGATTTGGATAGGGATAGAGACCTCTTTAATGTTTTTAATGAAGTAAATACTAATGGGAATTGTGTGATCATGGGAGACTTTAACTTCCCAGATATAGACTGGAGGACAAGTGCTAGTAATATAATAGGGCTCAGATTTTCCTAGATGTGATAGCTGATGGATTCCTTCACCAAGTAGTTGCTGAACCAACAAGAGGGGATGCCATTTTAGATTTGGTGTGGGTAGTGAGGATCTCTTAGAAGAAATGGTTGTAGGGGACAGCCTTGGTTTGAGCGATCATGAGCTAATTCAGTTTAAACTAAATGGAAGGGTAAATAAAAATAGATCTGTGACTAGGGTTTTTGATTTCTAAAGGGCTAACTTTAAAAACTTAAGGAAATTAGATAGGGAAGTGGATTGGACTGAAGAACTTGTGGATCTGAAGGCGGAGAAGGCCTGGAATTACTTCAAGTCAAAGTTGCAGAAACTATCAGAAGCCTGCATCCCAAAAAAGGGGGAAAAATTCATAGGCAGGAGTTGTAGACCAAGTTGGATGAGCAAGCATCTCAGAGAGATGATTAAGAAAAAGCAGAAAGCCTACAAGGTGTGGAAGATGGGAGTGATCAGCAAGGAAAGCTACCTTACTGAGGTCAGAACATGTAGGGATTAAGTGAGAAAGGCCGAAAGCCATGTAGAGTTGGACCTTGCAAAGGGAATTCAAACCAATAGTAAAAGGTTTTATAGCCATATAAGTCAGAAGAAAATAAAGAAAGAAGAAGTGGGACCACTAAACAATGAGGATGGAGTGGAGGTTAAGGATAATCTAGGCATGGCCTAATATCTAAAGAAATACTTTGCCTCGGTCTTTAAGAGGCTAATGAGGAGCTTAGAGATAATGGTAGGATGACAAATGGGAATGAGGATATGGAGGTAGATATTACCACATCCGAGTTAGAAGCCAAACTCGAACAGTTTAATGGGACTAAATCGGGGGTCCCAGATAATCTTCATCCAAGAATATTAAAGGAACTGGCACATGAAATTGCAAACCCATTAGCAAAAAATGTTAATGAATCAGTAAACTCAGGGGTTGTACCGTATGACTGGAGAATTGCTAACATAGTTCCTAGCTTTAAGAAAGGGGAAAAAAGTGATCCAGGTAACTACAGGCCTGTTAGTTTGACATCTGTAGTATGCAAAGTCTCAGAAAATGTTTTGAAGGAGAAAGTAGTTAAGGACATTGAGGTCAATGGTAATTGGGACAAAATACAACATGGCTTTACAAAAGGTAGATCGTGCCAAACCAACCTGATCTCCTTCTTTGAGAAGGTCACAGATTTTTTAGACAAAGTAAACGCAGTGGATCTAATTTACCTCGATTTCAGTAAGGCATTTGATACGGTTCCACATGGGGAATTATTAGCTAAATTGGAAAAGATGAGGATCAATATGAAAATTGAAAGGTGGATAAGGAACTGGTTAAAGGGGAGACTACAACGGGTCGTACTGAAAGGTGAACTGTCAGGCTGGAGGGAGGTTACTAGTGGAGTTCTTATATTATGGGAACAAGTAAATAACTTTTGCTTATTCACTTTCTTCACATCACTCATGATTTCATATACCTCTATCATATCCCCCCATAGTCTCCTCTTTTCCAAGCTGAAAAGTCCTAGCCTCTTTAATCTCTCCTCATATGGGACCCCTTCCAAACCTCTAATCATTTTAATTGCCCTTCTCTGAACCTTTTCTAATGCCAGTATATCTTTTTTGAGATGAGGAGACCACATCTGTACACAGTATTCAAGATGTGGGTGTACCATGGATTTATATAAGGGCAATAAGATATTCTCCATCTTATTCTCTATCCCCTTTTTAATGATTCCTAACATCCTGTTTGCTTTTTTGACTGCCGCTGCACACTGCGTGGAAGTCTTCAGAGAACTATCCACGATGACTCCAAGATCTTTTTCCTGATTCGTTGTAGCTAAATTAGCCCCCATCATATTGTATGTATAGTTGGGGTTATTTTTCCGAATGTGCATTACTTTACGTTGTCCACATTAAATTTCATTTGCCATTTTGTTGCCCAATCACTTAGTTTTGGGAGATCTTTTTGAAGTTCTTCACAGTCTGCTTTGGTCTTAACTATCTTGAGCACTTTAGTATCATCTGCAAACTTTGCCACCTCACTTTTTACCCCTTTCTCCAGATCATTTATGAATAAGTTGAATAGCATAGGTCCTAGGACTGACCCTTGGGGAACACCACTAGTTACCCCTCTCCATTCTGAAAATTTACCATTTATTCCTACCCTTTGTTCCCTGTCTTTTAACCAGTTCTCAATCCATGAAAGGATCTTCCCTCTTATCCCATGACAACTTAATTTACATAAGACCCTTTGGTGAGGGACCTTGTCAAAGGCTTTCTGGAAATCTAAGTACACTATGTCCACTGGATCCCCCTTGTCCACATGTTTGTTGACCCCTTCAAAGAACACTAATAGATTAGTAAGACATGATTTCCCTTTACCTAAACTATGTTAACTTTTGCCCAACAATTTATGTTCTTCTATGTGTCTGACAATTTTATTCTTTACAATTGTTTCAACTAATTTGCCCGGTACTGACATTAGACTTACTGGTCTGTAATTGCCGGGATCACCAATAGTGCCCTTTTTAAATATTGGCGTTACATTAGCTATCTTCCAGTCATGGATACAGAAGCTGATTTAAAGGACAGGTTACAAACCATAATTAGTAGTTCCACAATTTCACATCTGAGTTCTTTCAGAACTCTTGGGTCAATGCCATCTGGTCCCGGTGACTTATCAGTTAATTCCAAAACCTCCTCTAGTAACACCGCAATCTGTGACAATTCGTGAGATTTGTCACCTACAAATGCTGGCTGAGGTTTGGGAATGGCTGGAAGGTGAAAAGAGACAAATTCCTATGACAAATAAGGCACAAATATTCAACAGCGAGGATGATTGACCACAGGAAGAAGCTACCAAGGAAAGTGGTGGATTCTCCATCTCTTGATGTCAGTTAATAAAGACTAGATGCCTTTCCGGAATGTGTTTGCCCCAGAAGTAGCTATTGTGGTAGACAGGAGGCCTGTGATATGCAGGGGGTCAGATTAGATGCTGTAACGGTCTCTGCTGCCCATAAAGTCTACTCATTTCTGAGAAACCGAGTGTAGCATTGGGAGCAGCCTCTGCTGTTTTACTGTCTAGCCGGCTTGCTTCCTAGAATGAACACTCATTGAGTGGGGTGATCCACAGGGAGTAGCTCAAACCTCCAAAGTGTCTGGCCTGGGGCAGGACATTAGCACTGCAGGGGCGGGGTGGGTGTGGCAGTGACATCACAAAGGCCTTTTGCAGGACCTCCGCCTATTGGTCAAAGGTGCAGGGGAGGTGGTGACCTCACAGAGAGATGCTGACATCAGCCAGGCAGGATAGGGGCGCAGGGCCAGGGAAACCTCAGAGACCCCTGTGGCGTTGCTTCAGCAAGTCTCCTTCTCGAGGTCTCTCTTTGAGGACTGAGAGAGTATTTAGGTTCACGTACATGAGCGCCAGGAGGAACCTCTTTTGAGTTTTCTCTTTTCTTTTTCCTGATTTTACTAGAAAACAGGCGTCCCTGTTTAGAAGGTAAGAGCCTCCGAGAGGTTTGGAACCTGTTCAGTCTGATGCATCGGGCGCCAGCTGAATTCTAGGAATGGAAAACACTAGCTTAAGGTTGCCAAATTTTATTCCCCACCTGGGATTTTGTCCCTTAGAATCACTGGGGACATTAGGGTTTGTCCTTTTTGTTTTACCTTTTCCTCCATCCCTCCCTCCTTTCTCTTCATCTCTTACTTCTTTTGTCCTTTCCTCTGTTCCCCTCCCACCACCAGGAGGACTCTGTGTGTGTGTCGTGGGGGGGGGGGGGGGGGGGGGGGGGCTCTGCAGTGGGAACAGGGACAATTCTCCAACTTTGGGCCGTCGAGAGCCTGGGTGAGATAAGGGGCGTTAAAGCCCTTTGTGAAGGAGAAAGGGGAGTTTCACGGTGTTGAGCACCAAGGAATTCTAAACTTTGCTAAAACATCTAGTCTGCAGAAACCAGAAATGGTCGGGGCCACATTGTAACCATTGTCTTTTTGAAAGCCCATTGAGGGATGTGAGTCCCACTCTTTTAGGTATCTGGGGTGCTGGGAGGAGAGAAGAGGTGCCTGTCTCCATTTCATGGCCTCAACAAACTAAGTGCTGTGCCCCAGTTCTCGTCAGAGATCCCTGAAAAAGAACATCTTCCCATCCATTAACATACCTGGAAAGATACTGGAACTCCTTATTAAACAATCAGTTTGTCAGCACCTACAGGACAATTTGGTTCTTAGGACTAGTGAGCATGGACTTGTCAAGAACAAATCATTCCAAACCAATCCTAGCTCCTTCTTTGGCAGGGTTATGGGCCTAGTGGACGTGGGTAAAGAGTAGATGTCATCCATCTTGGTGTTAATAAGGACATTCTCACAAACCAACTAGGGAGATGTGGTCTAGATGCAATTAGTATAATATGTGTGCACAGATGGTTGAAAGCCCGTACTCCAACAGCCCGGAACCAAACACTCCTCCTCCTGGGCAGTGCGCTCCGACCTCTAATGGTCAGATGCTGCTTAGCACTGTCAGAGCAGCTTTTGCTGGGGGATTCTCCCAGCACTTTCCAATAGTGGGAAAGTATGAAATCCCCATTTGACTGCTGGGGACAGAGCCTAGAGCGGGGAGCAACTTACCCAAAGTCCCACAGGTCAATAGGAAACCAGCAATGGAACCCAGGCGTCCTGACTCCCAGTTCCCTGCTCCAATCACTCCAGCGGAGCACACTCCCTCTCAAAGCAGGGGGACCGGACATGAAGGCCTGGTTGTAATTGCCAGCTGTGGGAGGGAGTGTGCAGCAGTGGTTAGTGAAGGGGCCTGGAAATAAGGACTGCTGGGTCTATTGGAGAGTGTCACTAGGAGCAGTGCATAAGATGAGGTGTCCTATCATGTTTACTCAGATCAGATTAGGACATAATAGAATGGCTGAAATAGTTTATTTGATTTGTATTGTATTATTTTGCAATTGTTAAGAGCAGCAACTACTTAGCTCAGACTGAAGCATCTTATCTAATTTTTGAGATCTAAGTGTCTCCTCTTTGGGTGCAGGAGGAGGCCCAGCAGCTCGTGTTCCTGCATGCCATCCACCCCGCGTCTCGCTGCACAGCAGAGAGGGCAGGACACACTGGAGCCGCACTGCTGCAAGGCGGCTGTGGCGGAGAGGATTGTGGTGAGCGAGACATGGTGCCCAGCAGCTGGAGGGAAGACAGAGACATGGGAGGGGCAGGGGTCTCCCCAGGCCAATGGATGGGGGATGGCTGGTGCTGGAGGGGCAGCTGAGGGCAGGGATTGCTGGGGCTGAAGACTGGGGAGAAGAGATGGGAGAAATTCGGAGAGTGGTCACTATTGGGCAGGAATCGGAGGAGCGGGGGGCAGGTGGGGGGGTCCTGCTGGCTGTGTGGGGCCCTGGCTGTGTAATCTCCTCACTGGGAAGTGTCAGTGAGGCCCGAATCTCACACGCTCCTTTGTCTCCTTTGGGTCTCACAGGAGCTCAATGAGGAGCTGCCTGATAACTCTCCAACCGGCGCCGTCCTCGCTAACTCCCTGATTGCTGTGGGCAACCTCAGGTACAGAGACCCTCCGGCCCGGTTCCCCTAACCCCAGTGCTGCTCAGGCCCAGGGCTGGGAGTCACTGCCCCTCCCACTCCCAGGTCACCGCCCAAGGGTGGCTCCTCTGGCAGAGGTGGGGGGAAGGGTCACTCTCTCCTGGCTGGGCTGTTCTTTTCACTCCAGTAACATTGCAACGGCTTTGGGGAGAGGCTCACTCCCAGGATCAGATACAGGAGGGGCAGCAGGGTCCAGGGAACAGGGGCTATTCCTGCCCTGCCACTGTCTGTCTGAGAAACCTTGGCCTTGTCATTCCCTGGCTCGGTGCCTCAGTTTCCATTCTTGCCAGCCTGTGCCTATTTCCCTGCAGTTTCACCTGCGTGTTGGTGCCAGTCCCATCCCCGCACTGCACAGTCTAATACCGGCTCCTCTCTCTTGCCAGCACCATGACACCTACCGTGGAGGCAGAGCTGGACACCCACCTCCTCCGAGCTGCCCTGCGCGCCGTCTTCACCCTGGGCACGGAGAAGGACACCACCCAAGTGCAGGTAGATCATGCTAAAGTCATGGATTGAAGAGCCAGCTGTCATCCTGCCATGAATCCTTGCTAATTGCCTGCAGTGGGATGTGAAGGAGAGAGGACAGGATATGTGTTTGGGGGTCTCACCAGTGCTTCCCAGAGACCCATCTTCCCATCCTGTGGCAGGTGTAGCCCCAGTTTCCCTAACTCTGACCCATGGCTCTCCCTTTCAGGATCTGCTTAGGGTCTTGCCAGACCTCCTGGACGCCATGCTGGGGAACCTGCTGGCAGAGTCCCCAGACACCGACAGGCTCCACTACATCTTGGAGGTGAGCCCGATGAGAGGGGTGGGGGCAATTTTACCTTCACTCTTAGATCCATTTTCCAGTCTGTCCTCCTAGCCGGGCCCCCAGCGGGCATCCTTGGTCAGGGCAGTCAATGCAATGCCTCCTTTCCCCACAGCACATTAACTACTGGATCGTGTCCAGGGTGCCGCGAGAGAGAGCCAGGGCCGTTAAGAGCAGCACGGCCCTGCTCAGATTCACCATCACCCTCCCTGAGTTTGACGTAAGTGACCTCTGACCCCAGCTTCCTGACTCCAGGGGTAGGTGATCTGGCTCCGACGGGCTGTAGGATCTGCTGCTGCAGGGGCTGTGGGTTAGGAGTGTTCCTCTTGGGGAGGCAGAGTCAGAGCAGAGAGTGAGCCTGGCTTGAGTCAAGTTCTTCTTGTCCTAGTTAACTGGTGACTCTGGGCTTTTAAGGAGACTGTGCTCCAGGTTCATGCCTCCCTGTCATCCTGGAGCAGCTGGGGAAGCAAGTCCTCATGGAGGGCCCTGCCCACAGCCCTGTGCTCCAGGCTTCCTTGGGGGCAGAGGAAATTAAGGGTCTGGCTCTAGCTCCTATCCTCTAGCATCTCCTGCAGAGGGGCTGAGGGGAAGGAGAGTCCTGGCCCGGGGGGGACTGGGAGCTGACAGGAAAATGCTGATGGAGTCCCCTCTCCCTCTCCCGTCCATTAGAACTCAGCGGAATTCCCCAGGACGGGTCACCACATGGCACAGCTGGCTCTGTCCGTCAGTGACCCAGCCAAGGACATCAGCCGGCAGGCCAGGGAGGGGGTTTACCGGCTCTACCAGCTGCTGCTGCACCAGAGGGGTAAGGAACCCAGCTGGGAAATGGCACCCGCTAGAAGAGTGAGACTGGGACCCCAGCCAATTTCTCTCAGACTGACCACGGCTGGAGGATGAGTCTCTCTATCTCTTTCTGTGTTCCACACCACGCCCTGCAATTCTGTTGGGCCGGGCATGCAGCGAGGACTCTGCCCACTGTGCAGCCACCAATGGGATTGGAAGGACACAAGCCTTGCAACCAGAAGGACAAATGTGTGTGTGTCTCTTTCCGAGGGCTGACCATCCATGAAGCCGAAGACCTGTGGGGCTGGGACTGGCACCAGGACAGCAGGCTGCTGGGCTACAGGAACAGAGCCAGGGTGGGGGAGATAAGGACACTCTGCCAGGGCATGAGACAGCTCAGGGAGTGGGGGTGGCTGGGTCCCCTGCAGTGGGTGCCTCTTTGGGCCACTAGACGGAGATGCCGTTCTAGCCCCAGAACGTGGAGCCTGGCTCTGGGCAATCTGCTAATGCCTCACACCCTGTTGGTTTTAGGCCTTTGGCAAGTTCTTCTCAGAGGGGCAGTGCTGGCCATCCACACCCCCCTGCTGCCTGTCAGCCAGGCTGGGCTGCTCCTCACCTACTCCCTCCTGGGGGAAACCCAGCAGCTGATGGGGGACAAGGTGAGCAGCTGCATTAGACTCAGGAGATTGGGGCGGGGCCCAGGCCTCATTCCCATCCTGTGGCCATTCGCTGGCCTGGCACAAGGAGCCTGGTGGGGAATGAAAGGGAGAGCAGGTGCTCCTGGGAAGGGAGATGAATTCACCTCCATGGGCAGGAGCAAGCCAGCTTGTCCGCGGAGCAGCTCCACCCAGCTCTTTAGCCAGGCTAATTAATGACAAGCTTTGCCTCATCCCAGACTTATGTTCTCAGGACACGGTGCTATCGCTCTTGGGAAGGGCAGGAGAGTCCCCCAAGTGCCCTCTGCGAGACTCTCCTGTCCCACAGGGCCGCACCCAATTCCTAGTGGTCTGGTGTCTGTGTCACCCGAGCCACCACCCAGAGTTGCTCCCATCACTGGCAGCCTGGGAGGCCAAGGACTGACGGGTGATGGCGTCTGACCAGGCAGGGCTGAGGCACATGGGCAGGGGACGCTTGTCCTGCTGCTGGCAAGGCTGGACCCGTTCTGGAGAGAACAGGAGGATTCAGTCAGCAGTAGGGTTACCATGTCTAATAAATAAAACAAGAGGACCCTCCACGGGCCCTGGCCCCGCCCATTTCCCCTCCCCTAGCCCCGCCCTAACTCCGCTCCTTCCCCGCCCTAACTCAGCCCCCTCCTCCCTCCCACTCCCAGCCATGGGGAAAGGGCTGCCCCAGGGCTACCGGCTTCACGGTTTGCCGGGCAGCCCCCAGACCCTGCACCCCCGGCCGGCGCTTCCCCCGAGCCGCCGGAGCAGAGCAGCTGGAACCGGGAAGGGAAGTGCCTGGCCCGTGGCTCGGGGTCCGGAGGCGGGGGGGGGCGCTGCCCGAAGCCGGTAGCGCTGGCTCGGGCAGCTCGGCTCTTAAAGTCTGAGAGGGGAGGAGCGGAGCAGCTGAGCTGGAGCCCGGGAAGGGAAGTGCCTGGCCGGCGACTCGGGGTCCGGAGGCGGGGGGGCTGCCCGAAGCCAGTAGCACTGGCTCGGGCAGCTCGGCTCTTAAAGTCTGAGAGGGGAGGAGCGGAGCAGCTCAGCTGGAGCCCGGGAAGGGAAGTGCCTGGCCGGTGGCTCGGGGTCCGGAGGTGGGGGGGCTGCCCGAAGCCGGTAGCACTGGCTCGGGCAGCTCGGCTCTTAAAGTCTGACAGGGGAGGAGCGGAGCAGAGCAGCCGCGGGAGGGGAAGTGCCCGGCCGGCATTTTCCCGGACATGTTTGGCTTTTCAGCAATTCCCCCCGGACGGGGGTTTGATTGCCGATAAGCAGGACATGTCCGGAAAAACCGGACGTATGGTAACCCTAGTCAGCAGGGGCTGCCGATCCGTCCCATTCACCAGGGCTGCCATCCTACGGCTTCAGCATTAGTGGCTGGGGTGACTTGGAGAAAGGTCTCAACCTCCCCACATCCCACTTCACTGCTGCCAGAATCCCTCCTGCCCCCCCGCTACAGTCCCCTCCCTACCCAACCTGTGTGGGGCTGGAGGAGAGGGGTCTGAGAACTTGAGCTGTGGATTGGAGGTGGAACAGCTGTCAGGGGCACTGAGGGGGAAGTGGCAGGAGCTCCCCGTACAAGGAGGGGGGTTGCCACTGGAGGTCACTAGGAAGGACAACAAGACTCCATCCTGGGGGTCAGGAGGGGAAATCCATCCCTCAGAGGTGGACAGGGGCTGGGTGGAAATGCTGCTGGTTCCAGGGGCCGTTAATCCCCCCTGATTCCTCGGAGGCATCTGAGTCTCAGACAGGTTCTCGTTCCCTTGCAGCAGGAGGACGTCACGGCCAATGTGATGCACCAGCTCCGTATCATGCGGCACTTGCGCCAGGTGCCGAAGGCCAGGGCCGGCTTTAGGCCGATTCAGCCGATTTGGCTGAATTGGGCCCCGCGCCAAGAGGGCCCCGCGCTGCAGCTGTCCACCCCGCCCCCAGCTCACTTCCCCCTCCTCCCCTCCCCTGAATGCTCCGCCCCCTCCCCTGCTCCCTCGCGGCGCGGCTCGGGCCCCCCCTCCCGTCCACCCCGCGGCTCGGGTCGGCTCGGGTCCCCCCCCCGTTCCTCCCGCGGCTCGGCTCGGGTCCCCCCCCCATTCCCCCCGTGGCGCGGCTCGGCTCGGCTCCCCCCCGTCCCCCCCGCGGTGCGGCGCGGCTCGGGTCCCCCCCGCGGCGAGGCTCAGCTCGGGTCACCCCGTCCCCTCCGCGGTGCGGCTCGGCTCCCCCCCGTCCACCCCGCGGTGCGGCGCGGCTCGGGTCCCCCCCGCGGCGAGGCTCAGCTCGGGTCCCCCCGTCCCCTCCGCGGTGCGGCTCGGGTCCCCACCCCGTCCCCCCCGCGGCGCGGCTCGGGTCCGTTCCCCCCCCCCCCGCGGCGGGAGCGTGGCTCGATTCCTGGGGGCGGGGCTTGCAGCAAGCCCCGCCCCCAGGAATCGGGCCCCGCTCTTGCTAAAGCCGGCCCTGCCCGAGGCGCTGCAGGGCCTGTGCCTCTGAGGCCACCAGCAACTCCCGCTCTCTGCTGCAGGTACTGTTCTGGCTCTCTGTAAATGGGGAGCTAGTGGAAGGGGAAATGGAGCCCCCTGGCACTCACAGAAACCCTCTCCCCTCTCTGTGGAGCAGGGTCCTTTCCTCTGCCCCCAAATTCCTTCATCTGGGACAGGAGCTCTTTCCCTCTCACCCATTCCCCTCCCCCCTTTCCTTGATCTACCCCCATCCCATTCCCCCTGCGCCCAGGCAGAGCTCTGCCTGCCCCATATGGTGCAGAAAGGCCTGTGATATGCAGGGGGTCAGATTAGATGCTCTAACTGTCTCTTCTGCCCATAAAGTCTACTCATTTCTGAGAAACCGAGCGTAGCATTGGAGCAGCCTCTGCTGTTTTACTGTCTGGCCGGCTTGCTTCCTAGAATGAACACTCATTGAGCGGGGTGATCCACAGGGAGTAGCTCAAACCTCCAAAGGGTCTGGCAGGACATTAGCACTTCAGGGGAGGGGTGGGTGTGACAGTGACAACACAAAGACCTTTTGCAGGACCTCAGCCTATTGGTCAAGGGTGCTGGGGAGGTGGTGACCTCACAGAGAAATGCTGACCTCACAGAGAGATGCTGACATCAGCCAGGCAGGACAGGGGCGCAGGGCCAGGGAAACCTCAGAGTCCCCTGTAGCTTTGCTTCAGCAAGTCTCCTTCTCGCGGTCTCTCTTTGAGGACTGAGAGAGTATTTGGGTTCATGTATGTGAGCACCAGGAAGAACCTCTTTTGAATTTTCTCTTTTCTTTTTCCTGATTTTACTAGAAAACAGACATCCCTGTTTAGAAGGTCAGAGCCTCCGAGAGGTTTGAAACCTGTTCAGTCTGATCCATCTGTTCCACAAGTTCTTCAGTCCAATCCACTTCCCTAACTAATTTCCTTAATTTTTTAAAGTTAGCCCTTTTGAAAAAAAAACCCTAGTCACAAATCTATTTTTGTTTACCCTTCCATTTAGTTTAAACTGAAATAGCTCACGATCGCTCAAACCAAGGCTGTCCCCTACAACCATTTCTTCTAAGAGATCCTCACTACTCACCAAAACCAGATCTAAAATGGCATCCCCTCTTGTTGGTTCAGCAACTACTTGGTGAAGGAATCCATCAGCTATCACATCTAGGAAAATCTGAGCCCTATTATATTACTAGCACTTGTCCTCCAGTCTATATCTGGGAAGTTAAAGTCTCCCATGATCACACAATTCCCATTAGTATTTACTTCATTAAAAACATTGAAGAGGTCTCTATCCCTATCCAAATCAGACTCTTGTTCTAACAGACACTTGATTCATCCTATGGCCTGTTCCCATCTCTACCCACCACACTCCCAACTCAGCAGCTCCAGCTACCGAAGGGAGCACGAATCAGACGCCTTTCTGCTCCTGGGACAGAGGAGTAGGTTGATGATCTACCTGGATGTGAGCGTTGGCCTTCCCCATGCACAGGGTCTAGACTCCATTCAGGGCAGCGCACAGGAACTGCGATTCCTATTCTGGATCTAGTGGCAGCTTCAGTTTGCTGGCAGGAGACTGTACATGAGACCTTGCAGTTGCGGGGGTGACACAGGCACTAACATGTGCATGGGAGTTTGAGCAACAGGGCAGAGACCTGTGGGGGGCAAGGAGGGCAGGGATTTGGGAAGCAAGAGCAGAGGATCAAACCCTTTCTTAATGTGGGTCGTGATGATCCCCATTTCAAAGAGAAAGTGAGGCACCAGGTGGGAGAGTGACCTGGCCAGGATCACGTTACCGCTCAGTGGCAGGACTGCAAACAACCCGTTCCCTGATCTCCTCACTGGACGCTGCTGCCCCTCCTGTATGACCCCTCCAGCCATCCTCGCCCACAGGCCATCCCCACCACTCTCCAATACCAGGCTGTTTCCACAATGGAAGCAGGCTTGTAACAGAGGTCACTCACCGATAGGTGCCCCTTCCTTCAAGGCCTGGAGTCACAGATTTCTTGGGCTAGCACGCCCGCCAGCAGGTTTTTGGCAAACTTTCTCTTCTGCAGTATCCCGACGCTCTTCCTGCAGCCACTCAGTCTCATGAACAGCTGCTTGCAGAGCCTCTTCTGAAGCCTTTAGCGTCTTCTGTTGCCTTTTTGCTACTGCCGCTGCATCTGCCAAAACCTTTTCGGTCAGGGTCTGAGAACCCACCATGGACTGCTCCACCCTTGTGTTTGTCCATCCTCCAGTCTGCTTCATCTCTGGGCCAATCATTTCGTCCTTCATCTCCCTGCAGCACCCGACAGGGTGTGTTGGTGGAGGGTCTGCAAGGTCCATGGCCACCCCAGCCACCTCCACCTTGCCTGCCTCATGGGGGTTTGTGTCAGAGGACACCTTCTCCTTTCTCTCTAACTTCTTAGGGCCCTGGCCCCTCGTTCAGCCACTCAGCAATTTCCTAAGCAGGAAATTGTCTTTTGATATGGCCTGCTTCTCTGCCCCCAAAACAAAGAACTCTTGCTCCCATCTTGGCATTAGGCCACGCTTGTACACTTTCTCATGCCCTTCTCCCTGGGCTAACCTTCTCAGCACAGCCCAGGCATGCTCTCCTTCTCTGCTCTTTTTGTCCATGGGCATAGCAGACCCTGGGTTGATTTCCCTTTGCAGGATCTCTCACAGGTATTGCTGCTGCTGCGTCTGTAGCTCCACCTGCACTTCCTTCTGTGTCTGTTGGTTTTCTAGGAGCTGCTGGAGAAACCCCTAGATCTGCTTTGGCTGCTTAGCCAGTCCCTGGAACTGAAGTGGGAAATCCAGCTACCAGCTTGGTCCCTTGATACACCTGCTTGCAGGAGGGATAGCACCTGGCCCAAGTGCCGCATGATACGGAGCTGGCGCATCACATTGGCCGTGACGTCCTCCTGCTGCAAGGGAACGAGAACCTGTCTGAGACTCAGATGCCTCCGAGGAATCAGGGGGGATTAACGGCCCCTGGAACCAGCAGCATTTCCACCCAGCCCCTGCCCACCTCTGAGGGATGGATTCCCCCTCCTGACTCCCAGGATGGAGTCTTGTTGTCCTTCCTAGTGACCTCCAGTGGCAAACCCCCTCCTTGTACGGGGAGCTCCTGCCACCTCCCCCTCAGTGCCCCTGACAGCTGTTCCACCTCCAATCCACAGCTCAAGTTCTCAGACCCCTCTCCTCCAGCCCCACCCAGGTTGGGTAGGGAGGGGACTGTAGCGGGGGGGCAGGAGGGATTCTGGCAGCAGTGAAGTGGGAGGTGGGGAGGTTGAGACCTTTCCCCAAGTCACCCCAGCCACTAATGCTGAAGCCGCAGGATGGCAGCCCTGGTGAATGGGACGGATCAGCAGCCCCTGCTGACTGAATCCTCCTGTTCTCTCCAGCAGGGCCGGCTTTAGGAAGGGCGGGGCCCAATTCAAACATTTTGGGCGGGGCCCCGGCAGGGATGACTAACAAAAAAAAATGTAAAAAAAAGCCAAAGTCATTTCTTCCATGTATTATTTACTTTCTATAACTATATAAATAATAAAATTCTATATTCTGTACATTGCATCATATATGCTGTTGATCGGTTATTAATGAGCTCCGTTTCACGTGTGTGGGTCCCCGCCACTCCCTGGGGGTGTGCTAGGGTGACCAGATGTCCTGATTTTATAGGGACAGTCCCGATTTTTGGGTCTTTTTCTTATAGGATCCTATTATCCCCAACCCCCGTCCCGATTTTTCACACTTGCTGTCTGGTCACCCTAGTGGTGAGCTATAAAAGCCACCCTGCCCTTAAAGAGTCTAAAGATGCTATACGGCCCCTTTGATGATCCTATTCATATACTTCAGCCGCTAAACAAAATGCTGCGGGGGCGGCGGGGGACAGAGATGGGCCTTCTGCAGCAAAATCCAGATTTCAGGTTGCAATAGGTGGCGTAGGCAGGTTAATAAGCAGCCTCCAGGGAACTGTAATGATACCTCAGAGGGTGAGAACATAAGAATGGCCGTACTGGGTCAGACCAAAGGTCCATCCAGCCCAGTATCCTGTCTACTGACAATGGCCAATGCCGGGTGCCCCAGAGGGAGTGAACCTAACAGGCAATGATCAAGTGATCTCTCTCCTGCCGTCCATCTCCATCCTCTGACAAACAGAGGCTAGGGACGCCATTCCTTACCCGTCCTGGCTAATAGCCATTAATGGACTTAATGCAGAAGGGCGGTATGGATGGACTATGTAGAAGCTGTGACTATGTATGGAGGCATAACTATAATGTGGAGATGCAGAGCAGCTTTCATTGCACGGGAGCCCGATGCATTTTACAAACGGTCTGTATAAAACTCACTATACCCACAAGAGACGTCCGACCACCTCTTCCAGGGGGGATGGGACATAGCAGGCGTTTAACAGCACCATAGTTAACCTCAGGTAAGCAAGCGTGCAGCATGCAGGTGGAATGTAAGCTAGGGTGACCAGATAGTAAGTGTGAAAAAAAGGGATGGGGGTGGGGGGGGGGTAATAGGCACTCATATAAGACAAAGCACCAAATATCAGGACTGTCCCTTTAAAATCGGGACATCTGGTCATCCTAATGGAGTGCAAACCTCCAAATTAGATGCTACGTTCCCATGCTTGGAGGGAGTCCCAAGGATCACGACTTTGGTTTTATGCCCCGTCTGAAAGATGGAACATCAGAATGGAGCTGCCACATGCTCCTGGTAGAGCGCCCCTTGCTGGAGTGTTTGGGCACCACGTGCTTTAAGCTGCCTGAGTCTGAGCAGAGTTCAGGCACTGCCTCTGTTTGAACGCAGAGGGTGTCTCTATGCAAACTCTTGGGGTGCACATGCTCTGTCTAGCATCCCTTTCTGGGAGTGGAGACCCCACAGTCCAAGTGCCTAGGCACAGAGACTAGCGCCAGCTCCCCGGTCGCGTAAGCACACCCTTTCCAGAGCCCCAACCCTGGAGATCCTCACCCCTGTAGCTGAACCACGTAAGACAGAAGCTTTGCAAAAAGGGCTTCTAAAGCAGCTACTCTTTACTTTAGACAGGACACAAGATATACAGCTCCAGACCCAACAATCACCTTCCCTCCCTCAGTTCCCTCCCCACTCTCAAGTGTTTTTGGGCCAGGCCAGAGTCTTTTAAGGAATTCAGGGTCCCTCCCCCCTACAGCTCATGGCTTCTCTGAATCATGGAATCTCACTCTTTTCTCCTGCCAATTTCCTTTGCCCTTGGTCGGCCCCCGCATCCTTTGTTTTTCCTGGGAGCCCCCTCCTCACCCTGTCTCTGGTGCCCTACACCCCAGCCCCCTGCACAGAAGTTAGAGAAAACTGACCCTCCTCATTTCAGGGTGCTCCCATATGAATGGGAGCCATTCAGGTTAACGACTCTCCATTGTCTCTGCTCTGGGAGAGATGAGGGTGGAGCCCACGTACACCAGCGAACTCCCTTACACAACAATTTCATGAAGATCAGCCAGAATTCTGAAGTTGCACCTAGATTCCCCAAAGCGTCCCATCGGCACTGGCTCAGTGCTGACCCAGAGGGAAGAGCGCCACCTATTGACTCACCACCACCACTTCTGGCAGCACCCTGGGCTTTCCTTGGCGCTCTCCCATCCAATACTAGCGACAGTAGAACCTCAGAGTTACGAACACCAGAGTTATGAACTGACCTGTCCACCGCACACCTCATTTGGAACCGAAAGCAATCGGACAGCAGCAGAGACACACACACGCACAAAATCAACTACAGAACCGTGCAGTATTGTGTTAAACGTAGACTACTACAAATAAATAAATAAATAAAGGGAAAGCGGCATTTTTCTTCTGCATAGTAAAATTTCAAAGCTGTATGACGACCATGTTCCTTTGTGAACTTTTGAAAGAACAGCCATAATGTTTTGTTCCGAGTTATGAACATTTCAGAGTTATGAACAACCTCCATTCCTGGACTCCCAATCCTGCATCCCTTGCGACAAGGTCACAGGCAGGGCTACCTGTTCTGGGCGAGGAGATCTCTGGACCCAAGGCTTGGTAAGCAGCATGGACATGTGGGCATGGTTGTGGTGGCGTAAAACTGCCCATTCCCAGCAGACTCGTCCTGTCCCCCAGCTGTGCAGAACAGAAGTACTCTGCTGACACCTCCTCTGGGCCTGTACGATATCCTCAACTGATTAAATTGCACCTGGCTGCCAAACTCTCTAAATCTAATGGTGAACCTCCTCTTCCCCGGCCCACCCCGATTAGCTCCCCAGGGCAGCGGCGAAAGCTTTGCAGACAGTGACAGCCTGTTATACAAGACTTAGGCATTGTTTCCTTTCTGATCTTTCTCTCTCTCTCTCTCTCTCTCTCTCTCTCTCTCTCTCTCTCTCTCTCTCTCTCTCTCGGCAGGTTGGCATCACAAAGCAGGCACCAGGCTGCAGAGCGGAGATAACAGAGACCATTAATTCCATCAGGGCTGGGACGACAGCTCATTAGCGGCCGGAGAGGAGACTAATGGTTCCCTTTGTTCCTGCCATTTCCTTCCCTGAGCGGTGACCTTTCTGGAAGAAAGCCCCTGGCTTGGGGAACGCCACCCCCTTTGAGAGAGCATCTCAAATTTAATGGTGTACCATTAAATCGCTGCCTTCCCCCAGGACACCTTCCCCCCCAGAGCTGCTCTCCCAGCCTTGTGAAGAGTCCAGGGCCCTGTCTGTGCGAAGCCCCATCTCCTCTAGCCAGAAGGAGCAGCTCAGTAACTCGGCTCAGGAAAGCTCCCTGCAGCGGGTTCCCAGCTTTGTGACTCATCCCACACAGGATTTCAGGACAGACTGAGCATTGCTTCCCCCCGGCACTACATTGAAACGGTCTCTGATTTGCAGAGCACGCGGCTGCCTCTCCGTGAGATGCTGCTTCACTCGGATGCCAGCTCAGCCGGGGATAAGGCTGCCGCCAGCACAACGTGCATCATCACCTGGGGCTAAAACCCTGGGCCGGGACTGCACGCAGCCAGCGGGAGGCAGCCGGTTCACGGAAGGCCCCATGGACGCCGGGTTTTACCTAGAGGGAAGCTGGGGAGGGCGCCAGGCAAAACACTTACCGGGAGTTGGAGTGTAGCATTTGTAAAGCCGATTTAGGGGCCAGATGCAGAGCCCGAGCACCTGAGACGGTTCCCACATTGTCCGGCAAAGTGCCTCAGCCCCCATGTGAAGGAGCCGCCTGAAGGGGATGTGGGAATACCCTGACTGAAGAAGGTCTAGAGCAGCCCTGGGAACAGAGGGCTGGTTGGGTGGTGAAGACAGTAACCTGTGGCTCAGGGGTCTGGCTTTGAGGCCTACCTCTGCCTCTGAGGCCTACGTCTGCCTCAGCATCCCTGTGTGAAAGGGCACGTTCCTCAGGGCCAGATAGGGTGACCAGATGTCCCGATTTTATAGGGACAGTCCCGATTTTTGGGTCTTTTTCTTATATAGGCTCCTATTACCCCCCACCCCCGTCCCAATTTTTCACATTTGCTGTCTGGTCACCCTACGGCCAGACTTTCAAACATACTTGGGTGCCACCTGCTTCTGGAAAATCCTATCTGCAGCTCTAGGCGCGCTGAAAATCTGGCCCTTGATCGCTCTTGGCCGCAGGCCCCGTCTGCAAAATGGGGACAATGAGCCTTCGTGTGTCTGGCTTGTCTTTTTAGGGGCACGGACGGTCCCTTCCTACGTTTGTGCAGCACCTCGCCCCGTGGGGCTCCTACCTGCGAGGGTCATCTCCGGCATGGACAGCAGCACAGGGAGCGGCAGAGCCGCTGTTGTGAACCGGGGCTGGGCCGTGACTGGAGAATGCCCAGAAACGCCTCGACTGATGGCTTACCTGTGGAGGACGGATCCGGCTGTCATCCCGTGGGGCTGGACGCCTCGCCTGCTGTGGTGGGCTGTGCATTTCAGAGCCCCGGCCGTGGCATGCAGCAGGCCAGAGGCGGGGGAGGCCCCGGCGGAGGGAGCTCTGATCAGGCTCCGGGAAAGGTTGGTTTGTTTGGACGTCAGCGCGTGCCGCTGCTTCTCCCATGTTATCTGGGCTCGCCGCCGGGCGGGTTTCTCCAGAGCGTTCCCTCGACGGCTGCATAGGAGTCCGAGGCAGGCTGAGAGCAAGAGGGGAATGCGCTGGGGAGCCCTGCCCGGAGGCTGTTAATCAGACTGCAATGCAACGTGGGCTCGATCCTCAGCTGGTATAAATCACTGTCCACTGAGGCCAATGCAATTACCCCAATTACCCTTCCAGCTGCGGCTGTGCCCTGGCGTGGGGGCCGCCAGGCTGCGGGATGCTTTTATTAACTGCCAGGCGTGCCCAGGGTGGCCCCATTTTAACCTTTTCTGTGCATCAGGGCAACACCCAGAGGCCCGGGCTGAGCCCAGCGCCCGTTATCCTAGCCCTGAGCAGTTTCCGGACCCGGGGGCGGGAGGGGAAACAGAGGCCCACTGAGGGAAAGGCCCAGTTCCACACAGGCAATTAGGCCCCTAAGCCCCAGTTTTAGCACCAAGGATTCAGGTTTAGGCACCCAGGTTTGGCGCCGTTGTGATCCACAAGACCTCTGCTGCTCTCCGACTGGCCCCGTGGCTAAATACGTGCAGTGGTTGGGCCAGAGAGAGGGTGAGACTGATGCTGCGGTCCAGGGCTTAGACACCCGCAGGGGAGACCCTGGCTAAAGTCCCTGGTTTGTTATTTAGCCACAGTGGAACAGCTTCAACAGAGAAACTGGGGGAGCCCCCCCTCCCCCAGGATACCCCATAGCCCACTAGTTAGAGCACTCGCCAGAGGGGTGGCAGATTCCCCCCGTTCAAACCCATCGTCCCCCCTCTGGCAGGCAGGGGGGAATCAAAGAGATTCTAATCTAAGTAGACAAGATAGCCAGCAGGTGGGAAGCGAAACAGGGCCGCAGAGAGGGGGTGACTTGACCAAGGTCACCGAGCAGATCAGTGGCAGAGCTGGGAATGCAGGTCACCTACTACCCTAGCCACTAGGCAATGCTGCCTCTCAGCTCAGCAGAGAACCAAGCCTTGGGAGCCTATGGTCAGACACCTACATCCAGAATTACTGAGAACACCTACGTGAATGGACTGAAACGGGAACTGTTGGTGCACAGCACGTCTGAAAATCATCTAATTCTTTAAGAGACTAAACGTAGATTTTGGCTGTAACGGTTCCGCAGCGCAGACCGTATTAGCAATGGGACAGGACGCGGGGCGAATGGAGACATGAAGGACCACGGGGCTATTTTTGCAGTTGTTTTTGCTGTCCGGTCCCACAGTTTAGAAAAGCAGGCGAGAGGGAGCAGATAGCTCAGAGGATGGGATGGGGCCTGAGCCAATGCTCACTGGAGCCAAGAGGTGTCTTACTCTCGACTTCAGTGGGCTTTGCAGAACCGGAGCGAGCCTTTCCCCTCTAGATAACTGGGATGAAGGCAGACTGGGTTGACTGGTGACCAGGACTCTCCCATTGCCTAGACCAGTGGTTTCCTAACTTTTTTGATTGCGCACCCCTATCAGTAAAAAATTTTTGAGCACACACCGCCTGCCGTGCCGAAGCAAAAAAAAAAAAAAAAAGCCGCTCGGATTCCCTCCTGACGAAGCAAAAAAAGTGCTCCTCCTGCCGCGCACCCCCCAGGATCCTCCTGCGCGCACCCCACTTTGGAGACCACTGGCCTAGACCATCAGCTCTCCGGGGCAGGGACTGTTATGCTGTGGCGGTGCAGAGCCTGGCCGGTGGGGTCCTGATTCTGGACGGGTTGTTTCTGTGCCACCATCGTACAACTCTATAGTAATCCAACAGGAGGGGCCGAGACCCCCATGCAAGAGCAGGCGGCCTGTGGGGGGGATGGGTTTGCGTGTTGCACGTATCAGCCCGAGGGAGAAGGGCGTGAGCCGGACAGGCAGCTCCGCAGACCCAGATCTCGCTGCTGCCCCGGGGCTGGCGTGAGGCCTTCCAGGGGAGCGTGTGGCACAGAGGCTGGCTGGCAGGCTGGGGCTGGTGCATCGTCGCCTTGGCCATGCCCGCCCTCCACTCGCTCACACCCCTTTGCACCCAGGGCCCCATGAGTAAGGGAGCAGGCACAGAGGGGTAGAGATTATCTTCCCTCCATGCCCAGGGAGGGCTTCCAGTCATCCTTGAGCCCAACTTTACAGGCCTCGGGGGGAAGGGGGGGATCAAAGCAACTGCTGGGTCTGGAGCCCCTGTGTGATGGCTGGGCTGGGCGTGGAGAAAGCGCCCCCCGCTCGGGGCGGTCCCAGGGCCCGTGGCAGGATGGAAAAGCGGGCGTGGCTGCTGCTGGCCTGCACCGGCTCTCTGGCTAAAGAGGCCTGCGTTTTCCAGGGCTGTCCCTGGCAAGGGGAGCAAACGGCAGGAGCAGCAGGCTTCATGCTCTTGGGACGGGGACATGCTGAGAGCCGAGAATGGGTGCTGTGCCCTCCGTGGAAAGGGAGGCGGAAACGGCTGTAGAAAGGCAGCTAGAAGGAACAAGAGGGGGCGGCTTTCGAACCTAGTCCGTCTCAGAGCATTACCAGCACCGCTCCCGTGGGCACGGCGGGAGCCACCCTAACAACCCCCCGTGTCCATAAAGCGCTCGGAGCCGGCGCGGCAGTTAGCAGGGAGCGAGGGCTCGTCCCCATCCCGTAGGAACCGCTTTCAAAGGGGCATTTTCTTCCACCGCAAAGAGTCCCGCAGAAACAAGGAAGGGTTCCCACGAGTGGGAGTGAGGGGCTGATGCATGGCGAGGGATGGAGTCCAACAGGCAGTATCTCTTCTTCTCCGCACCCCACCCTGGGTCCCCGGAAATGCCAGCATTAAATGGAAGGCAGCGTCACGCACAGCCTGGGCACAAGGGGGGGCAACTGCCCTCAGGGGCGTCATTTGCTAGGAGGCCCGGGGGTAGTTCCCGCCTCGATTTTTATAGGTCTATATGCTCCATGATGGATCTCACTTTTTGGCCACCGCTGGCTTTGCAGGACAGGATCTAATCACACACAACGCTCTATAGGCTGACACAGCTTCGGCAAATACAAACAACTTCCATGGTCGACATGATTATTATTAATAGCCTATTGCACACACAGACGTTCCAGCCAAGATCAGGGCCCCGCTGTGCATCCCATTGCTGAGGGTTCATTATGCATCTTCCCTGTGGGCCCACTTCCCCCGGCGGAGGAGCACCCTCTCGGCACACGTGAGCAGCAGTAAACAGGGGCGGCTCTAGCTTTTTTGCCGCCCCAAGCACGGCAGGCAGGCTGCCTTCGGCGGCTTGCCTGCGGGCGGTCCCTGGTCCCGCGGATTCAGCGGCGCGCCTGCGGGAGGTCCGCCGGTCCCGCGGCTTCGGCGTACCCGCCACCGAATTGCCGTCAAATCCGCAGGACTGGTGGACCTCTGGCAGGCATGCTGCCGAAGGCTGCCTGACTGCCGCCCTCGCAGGGACTGGCAGGGCGCCCCCCGCGACTTGCCGCCCCAGGCACGCGCTTGGAGCGCTGGTGCATGGAGCCGCCGTTGGCAGCAACTGAATGTGCTACACAACACTGCCAGGGGTGGGAGTGGGAATTGAACCTGGAGATCTTTAAAGCATAAGCCTCTGCTACTGCCTGAGCTAACATAGCCACCGCCATTCGCTACAGCTGTAGCAGGTTCATCAGCCTCTCTGCGGGTGGCCCCGGCCCCACAAAAGGGGACCAGAACGCCACGCTGAGTAGGTGTGGATTACACACGCTTTTAAAATCCATGTGGCTCGTGAGACAGCTTTAATCCTTCCCTGCATAATCACAAGAGCTAGCTCTGCTCTAACGCTTTTCCTCAGTAGATCTCAAAGCACCTCGCACCGGCAGCCAGCAGCATGTCCCCCATAGTACAGGTGGGGACACTGAGGCACAGAGCAGGGACGTCACTTGTCCGAGGTCACCGGCAGAGCCAGGACGAGGACCCAGGTCTCGTGGGACCCAGGCTGGGCCTGCGGTGGTGTCTCCGCTCACAGCGGTGCGAGGTATTGTAATATCAACCCAGCACACAGGAGCCCGCCCAGCAAGAGCGTGTACATCACTAAGAAGTACGCCAGAGCTCTCTGAGCCTCCCGCAGGAGCCTGGCGACCGGCCCGGGACCGCCTTTCTTTCGGATCATTGCCGAGCAGGGACACAAGGAAGCAGCTGCCTGTGGGTGCCGCGGTCAGCGCTGCCCATATGACGTGGGGCAGCCGGGCTGGCTCGGGGAGCTCTGGCTGTGGCAGGCGGGTTGGAGGGAGAGTCGAGCGTTGCACCTGGCGCTGTCTCTGGGGTTGGTCCTCAGGCTCCTCTGTTCGTTCCCTGCTAATTTAGAAAGAAAGAAGTGTGAGTAGGGTTCCCGGGCTGCAGCTTTGTTGCACGGCTTTCCGCTCAGCTCCCGCAGGCAGGCATAAGTCTCGGGGAAGGCTGGCGCAGGGTGCTAGCCTGCAACTGGAGAGACCGGGGGGGCAGTCTCTGCTCTGCCACGGACTTCCTGCATAACCTAGGGCAAGTCACTTAGCTGGACAGAGACCCTCAGCTGGGGAAAATGGCCATGGCTCCATTCAAGTCAACAGAGCCTTCCGATCGCCCCGCCCCAGTGAATAAGCTCCTTAGCTCTTTAGGGCGGGGTTTCTAGGCACCCGCTAACAATCCAAGGTCCCGCAGCACCTCTGCTGAACTAGAACCCAGATCTCCTGCAGCCCAGCCCTGGGCTTTAACCACTAGACAATGCTTCCTCCGGCAGTCACTCCCCTCCTCCTCCCTTGCTGTTAGCCAGCTTGAGCCTCCAGCCCTTTCGTCTCTCCGCGGCCTTTGGTGGGTTCCTTTCATCCATTGTCCTCTCTTAACAGGCTGTGTTCACACCGTGGTGCCCAGCCAGGCAGGCAAATCAAGCCCTGCAGCTTTTGTGCCATCCTTCCTCGCTCCCTTTGTGCAATATGTCAGCTCCTCGGAGGGGCCCCATCACTCAGGCCCTATCTCCGCACCGCCCCCGGGCCAGGAGAGCTTATCTCTGCGGCCTGCGCCCGGACACAGGCATCTGTCTGTGCCTAGGACAGAAGAAATCTGCTGCATCTCTACAAGGGGGGACTGTGGTGATCAATCTCGCTGCCCCGTTCTACTGCCTGAAAAGTATCCGAGGGGGAGCCGTGTTAGTCTGGATCTGTAAAAGCAGCAAAGAGTCCTGTGGCACCTTACAGACTAACAGACGTATTGGAGCATGAGCTTTCGTGGGGGAATGCCCACCTCGTCGGATGCATGAAAGTCCCCCTTGAATTTATAACAAGAAAGATGGGGCCAGGTCCCTCGTTGGCCTATATCAGCACAGCTCTGCTGACTTCACTGGGACAGCGCCAGTTAACGCCAGCTGAGATCCGGCCCAGTGTCATTAGTGGGGTTTGCGAGACCAGCTGTATCCCGAGGTCCTAGATTGAGGCTGTGTGAGCAATGTACGTAGCTTGGGCTTCACTCATTGGGTCTGTAGGACAGCCCCTGTCTTAGCACTGCAGGGCCGACTAGGGGCTGACCCAGCGACCTCCAAAGCTAAAAGCAGGCGTGGTTACAGCTGGAGTTAAAGCTCTGTGGCTGGATGAGGCATTAACAGCTCCTGTGCTCTGTGGATCGGCACAGTGGGGACCGGTAGCACTTCCCCCGTGGGTTATAGACTGCGCGGCCCCAGCTGTGCCCAAAGCCCTGTCCCAGCGTGACGGGCTCAGCCCCGCACCCTCGGCTGGACTTTCGGGGGACATCCTGTACTTGGATTGTCCCAAAGTCCTGGAACCAACCCACTGTGCCCGGAGCTCCCCAGCAGGACCTCTGAGGTTTGGGGGAGTACAGTTACATGTCTAGGGAGAGAATTATTTTCCATTTTCAAGCAGCTCAAAGTTGCAGGTCAGAGTAGGAGAAAAAAACCCGGGGACAGAGGGGCTGCCGTGTTACTGAAACACTGGAGCGGCGGCCAGGAGCAGCGGAAGGTGGTTCTTGTGACATTCCTAGCTGCTTTTTGCCCCATCCAACGGACGCGGAGAGTTCCCATGGGCATTATGCAGGGGCAGTAGTGCAGGGGGTAACTAGCTTCCATTATAACACCCTGATTTACCCCACTTCTAGCTTTGGCTGGGAGAGCTGGCCTGAGAATGGCCCATTTACTTGATGCACTGGGCTCTGGGGGGAAATCCAGTCCTGGCTGTGGGGCCGACCGCGCGCTTGACCCTACAGCAAAGGGGAATAAGGAAATCTGCCACGTGGCTAGTGCTTTGCTGTCCTCCTGCTGTCCAGCCTGGAAGGCTGGTCCTGCCGGGTGCTGAGGGGGTGTCCCCCACTGATCAGGGAGCGCCTGGCCCCTTGTCAGATGGCCTGTGGAAAGGAGAGGAGAGGAAGCTCTCCCCCCTCACTGGCCTCACTTGGCACATCCAGCCAAGCTCCTTACTGGCATGAAAGAACCCCCCTCCCCCGACCCCAGCGAGCTAGGCATTATTGGCCCCATTGGGGAAACTGAGGAACAGAGAGGGTTAAGTGACTTGTTCAAGGCGACTGAGCACCAGGGCTTCCAGCCCCTTGCTCGACCTGCAAGGCAATGCCCCTTTCTCAGCTCCAGCAACAGGTTCCACCGCTCCCCTCTGGAGACCACAGCAGAGGTTAATCTGTATCCGTAATGCCCTACTCCTGGCCATTGGCACTGACATGGTCACTAGTGTCGCCTCACCCAGCTATCCACAACGGACCCGGACAGCACCATTAACACAGCAATGAAATCCTGGCCCCCGGATTCCACCTGATTTCCCTTACGGTGCAGCCTCCATTCCGTTTGCTTACTCCTCCTTCCACGGGCCTCCATGCGCCCTTCCCGGTGGGGGGGAAAGCTACCCAGGGCTCGGCATCTAGCCCGCCATTGTCCACACCTGTTTCCCTGAGGGGTGCACAGAGAGCAGCTTCCGGTGCAGTGTGCCCACCTGCCACTGAGTGAGCGTCCCAATGACCCCAGGAAAGCGTTGACTTACCGTGGACTTGGCCAGAGCTCTGGCCAGCCACGTCGAAGAGGTGGGTGGCTTGAAGCGGGGTGATGAGCTGTGCTCCACGGTCCCCCAGCCGGCTGGATTTCCCCACGTCCACTTTCCGCTTAGCCAGGTTGTTTCCGGCGCTCTGACAATTATGCCTCTGTACGCCGGAGGACAACGGTCGGTCCAGGGACTTGTCTGGTGGGCTGATCACTCACGGAGGTAACCAGGGCACTTTAAAGGCGGCACGCTCTGGCAGAGTGAAAAGAGGCTGTGATTTACTGGGCCGGCTGAATGCCCCGTGTCTGCTCTGACATTCCCCACTCCCCTTTTACGATCTCAGAGGCCGGAGCCTTTGCTGCTTGGATACTGCTCCTACTGCTTTGACATGGCTCCATCTCTCCCCTCCCCACCCCCCCAGGCTTCGACATGATCTATGGCTGGTGTGCTGGTAGATTGTACAGCCCACGCTGCTGCTGAAATGAGCGATTTCCATCTAGCTTCCAAGCCGCCTTCTACCCTGCCAGCCACAGAGCAATTGCAAAGCTCCCACGTCCACGGTGCCCTACAAGGTCCCAGGACGTGTGTATTAGGGAGATGCACGTCCAACGAGGGTAGCAGCTTGGAACGGTCTCTTTGCCACCTCAGAGGAGTCCAGCTGGGACTGGTGCCTTTTCTAAACCTGGTCACCCAAGAGTGAATGGCCAATCAGACATCTGATGGGGACAGCTGGAGAGGGATCCAGACCGGGGTTGGGGCAAAGTCTTTGCAAGTCACCTGTGTATAGGATTTGAGGCTGCGACTGGCTAGCATGTCCCACCCACACTCAGCAGATGTTGCACTGTAGGGATGGGGGTTGCAGGGTAGCCCCATTCATCATTGTAGGATACATCTACCCTCTGCTGTGCTGGGGAGACCCTTGCAGATAAGGTGGGGTTATACCCTGTGCCGCCAGCAGGGTGCGATATGTCCCTAGCTATTCAGTCCCATGGGACTGCTGGGAGCGCGCGCTGATTGCCGCGTGCCTGACTCACTCCTGGCGCAGATACTGCCAGCGTCCGCGCCGAAGGAGGAGCCCGGCTCCGCTAAGCGGCTTGCTCGCCCATCCCAGCAGGGAGCTCGTTACAGCGTGGGAGGGGACGGACCGGCCCCCGCAACAGAAAGGAGGAGTCGGTGCAGCAAAGCACGTTCCAGAACACGGGGTTAGTCAGAGCGGATCAGAACAGTGAGCCACGTAGAGCCTGGGGTACCTGCTGCGCCAGAACCCCCACCACGCTGGGGTACCTGCTGCCCGAGACCGCCCCGACGCGCTGCCTGCAGCCGCTGTGGACCAAACCATGAATTCCCCGACCTGGTTCGCCTACCACACTAGCTCAGGCCGCAGGCCTCTCATTTCTAGCATCCCATCTCCAGCAGCAGCTTCAAAGCAGGCCAGTGCCTCCTCCCACCACACACCTGCTCGACCCACCCCTCCAACCCGCCTGATCAATTTTGCCCCGATGACAAGTCCTGGCTGGCTCTTATCGGCTTCCTGGCGTGGCGTCCGTTACTGCACCTGCTGCCCGGTCTACAGTGCTGTGCGTAGCACATTGCGCCTGGTACCAATTACTGTACTGATTGGCAAAGAATCAACGACATTGCCGGAAAACGAGGGGCTTTGGCTAACGGGGGCATGGCTAGGCTCCGTATGTGGGGGCGGGAGCTAATCACCTCCCTCTTCAGTCTGGGGCGGAAACGTTGCTCGGCTCTTCCCAGTAGCGCCTGCCTCATTGGCCGGAGCCCCTTCTCTTTACCAGCTCCCCATCCGCTACCTGCCACCTGCGAAACGTCCCGCCTCCTTTTCCACACCTGCTGCCACCGATTGGTTCAAATGATCAGCAAAGGACCCAACTCTCCACCAATCACAGCCCGGCACACCGCAGATAACATGGGCGTCAGTCCCCTAATATAAATGATAAACACAGGCCAGGTTCCATTGGAAGCTGTCTCTTTGTGCTGTGTTTGTACAGCGCCTAGCACCAGGGGCCCCACACCCGTGACGGGGCTGCTAGGCACTACCGCAATCCAAGTAATAATAAACGGTTGCGTACAGAGGCAGTGTGGTCTAACAGACGCCAAGCTCCCTTCTCAGCTCCGATCACTGGCCACACAGCCTGGCTTTATCTGACCCTCCCAGGCAGCACGTGGCAGAGCCAGCAGCCACGTCTGGGAGGTTAACCCCACTCTCGCTTGCCAGGCTACGGCATCCTGCCCTTTCCCCGCCAGGGGGAGCCGTCCTGCAGTGGAACCTGAGGGCAAGATGGGTCCGTGCTGCGGGAGTGCTGGCTACACCAAAGAGTGCAGATGGGAAACATCAGGGAAAGGATAGGAGAGCGAATCTGCCTGAAGCCCCTTGTGCCGTTCAGTGAATGGGTGACAGAGATGCCCCCTGGTGGGGAAGAGATGCTGGGATGCTGGTGGAGAATTGGCTTGGCATTTACAGCTGCCCATCACCATGGCATCTGGGCATGATCTGTGTATCGTGCCCTAAGGCTCTTGGCTTCGGGACTAAAAAAACCTCTTCACACCCTTCTGTCCACACAGCCTTCCCTCCAAGGGGAACCAAGAAAACACAGCTAGCCTGGGGCCTGTACCCACAGGGCCCTGTAGCTTTTAACCACTTGTTCTTCATGCTCATGGTGATCTGTTTGGTTTGTGCATGTATTGATTATGATAAATGGGGGGTGGGGAGAGCTCTCTGCAGACTGACCCAGAGCTATAGGGTTACAGTGAAGCCAATGGTCATTCTCAGTTATAGCGCACCAAAAACTGTACAACTTCACCATCTAGTGGCCAACTTCATCAGAAGCCTGGAAAGGATAAAGGGTGTGTTTGTACCGGGGAAGTTCTGCCTGCTGGGAAAGCTCAGAACAGAGGTACATCCACCCACCTTCCCTCGACCTCAGGAAGCAGATGAATGCCCCCATGCACCCGAATAAAAGTAATCGTCATTAGACAAGCTAAGGAGTCTAGGCAGAGCTGGGAGTGACGCCTCTTGCTAAAGTCACCTGCCATGTCCATTATAAAACCCTGTTTTCAGTGGCTTATAACTTTGCCAAACTTTAACCAGTCGGGCTGGAATTTTCCACGCCGGGCGTCGGAAAGCTTCCGCAAAAAGAGTTCAGCCCTTTCCAAGAACGTTGTTCTCCCCTGGTGAAAAAGTCTTGAAACAGTTTCAGTGAGAAGCTCTAGAACCATCAAGGGGCTTGAAATTTGGCAGGGGGGGGGTCAGCCTGGGGAATGTGCCTCGTGGGGAAAAAATAGCATGGGACCATGCAATGAAAGGCTGTATCAGAATGAATATGCACAAGGGGACTGGATTGAGGTTCCGTGGGCACTTTCTATCTACTAGAAAAAGGAGGGGAAAGGTGTGAGAAAATGGAATAAATCTACTTTCCACAACTTTATATTGTTTTCCCACGGGCAAAATTTGGGAAAGCGTCAGAATGCGTGAGAAAATGTGGAAAAAACCCCTCCTTTTCCCAATTTTCTTTTCTGTTTACAAGAAAAGAGGTGACCGTAGGTTATCTCCCGCCGTGCTACTCTTTCACAAATTTTGCCCGTTTGAAAACTACAGGAAAGTAGGAAAAAAAAGAAACACGATTAGAAAAATATTGGGGTGGTAAAAAATATGATTTTGGTTTTACATTTGGGGGAAAAAAAATTAAAACAGGATTCAGAAATGAAATTTTTCTACTAACAATTCATTTTTTGATTAAACCCAGTTTCCCGGTTAAGATTTCCCCCCTGAATCTCTTTGGCCAGCTCTGCTATTTATAATTACCCCCTGAAATAACTTCCGGATGAGTCACATTAGGTGCAGCTTTTCTGCCTCAAAGGGACAGATTGTTTTCACCATGAGTCAGATGCCAAACGTGTAACCTCCCCCTGCAAGGCGAAACACCCACCACGATGCTAAAACCCTACAGCAGAAATGCTGCCGCTCCTTGCACAGACCAGCATTATCTGGAACCCTACACCTGGGCTCACGATACTTCTCCCTTGGAGCCAAGGACACTTGTTTCAGGCTTCACAACAGTTCCCATTCCCTGTATGAGTCCGCACTTGTAATGACACCCCTAGGCAGGGTATCAGTGGGGCTTGAACCCAGGAGATCTAGAATATGAGTCTCTACTGCTCTAAGGCAGGGGCAGGCGCACAAACGGTTATGTGCAGGCTATCCACTAGAGGCGGACAAAGAGCCATGCTGACTTTGCATGGGTTGTGCATGTGCCGGCTGGCTCGCGACGCCTGTTGAATTGGGGTCATGATACTGCCCCGTCACAGAGGAAGAGATCAGGTCTGGGGGTTTGAGTCAAGCGAAATTGTTCAGCATTGGTCCCGCACAGCTCTCCTCCCCTGGCGAGCCCTGAGCCTTTTTGCCACGTACCGTATTAGTCTGGGCTACAGCTCGGGGCTCCCAGGAGTGGACATTCAGCAGCCCCTAGCCGTCCAGCTCTGCACCCACTCGTGTGACTGGTGGCGGACGCTCTCTGCGGAGCACAAAGTGGGGGCAGCCGGCCTGGGCTCAGATGACTCGGAGGCTGATTGCACTCAGCCGTCAATGACTCACAGCGAAACGTGTCTTCGTGACAATCGGTTTTAATTGTTCATTTGAAAAAGCAAACGGGGACTGGCCCTGCTGCACGGGCCTGGCCTCTGCCTCCCTGGGAACGCTGGCTGGGATTTCCCAAAGCACAGAGGGGAGTGAGGGGCCCGAGACCCAATGAAATTCCAGGGTGCAGGGAGGCTACCCCTCCCGCCCCCCAAACCCTTTTAAAGTGGGGGTTAAGGTACCTGAATGAGGATCCTACAAACAGCAGGCCGAATCCATTCCCACAGCACGTGGAAATCCAGTCCAGCTTCTCCGTTATTCCCAGAGGCCCCGCAACCGGGGGAAGCCTCCCCACTTTAAGGCTAACACTTACTTGGGGGAGTTAATGCGCCTCACCTGTGGGAGCTCCCGTTATCTCCCGGTCTGGATTTCCATGCCTGGCTGGAGTGGACTCTGCAAGGGGATCCTTATTGTCTGGGCTGAGCCTGTCTGATCACACAGGACCATACCCAGTCCAGGCGGGCTAGCGCTCTCCCATGGGAAAGTGTGCACCAAAATTGGTGGCATGGAGGTGGCCCCCAGCAGACATCGGGGCAACCAGGGAACGTGGCCGGCTGGATTCAGACATGGGCAGCAAGCAGGGGATTAGGAGTGGCTTCCAGCCCGGAGGATGAGCCCTCTGCAGCCAGAGAGACCCACAGGCGGCCACTGCCCCCTGGGTTCAAGTACCGCACGCTGGCCCCAGGCTACTGGGTCCTTGACACAGCGCCCAAGCCCAAGAGACAGAGGCCAACGTCAAATCTCCCCCGGAAGGTCGGGGTGATCGGAGAATCGGCACTAGGAGGAGGACCTGGTTCCGAGTCTGCAGCTTGGGACTGGAGTATTTGGGTCTGGGCCTTGGGACTCAGCTCGGCTCACGAACGCAGCAGAGAGAGGAGGGGAGGGAGCAGAAACAACCTGGCAGGAGCAGGGGGAAGGGTGCTACTGGCACTAGTACTGCGGAGAAGCGGGGGAGTTCCACCCCGGATCACTGCCCCTGGGTCCCCTCCTCTCCCAGTGCTGTTCCCGGCGCACACAGGCTGGGCCGGAGAGTCGGCCGAGGAGCTCCCGCGTGATGGGACGGGGTTGTAGCAGGGGGTGGCTGTCTCGCGGGAGGGCCTCAGTTCTTGAACGCAGGCTGGTCGTAGATATGGTGGGTGTTGTACCTCTTCACTGTCACCGGGTCCTGCTTGTCCATTATCTCCATGCTCTCGGAAATGTCCGAACTGCCGAAGGAAGGGTGGACAGCGGATCAGGGGGGCTCCACAGGGGGGGCTCTGGGGAGTGAGGCGGGGCGAATCTAACCCCCTGGGTCAGAGACAGACAGAGCTCTGCCCACTGCTGCTGCGAGCGACTCCGTTACAAGGCAGTTTCTCTCCCTCCGACCCTTCCAGTTATCCCCAGTCACCCCTCACTGGGCTGGGCTCCTCCGCGGACCCCAAGGACCGGGACTCAGGGTATCTCCGCACAGGCCCAGAGGTGAATAAACACAACACATGGACGACCTTCACAGGCTTCTCCCCTTACAGTGAATTCAGTCCAGGTTTGAATCTTCACAAGAGCACCTGGCTTTAACATCCCACCCGAGCCCCGGTACCTCTCCCGAGCCCCTGTTGCAGCCTGCACTATTCTGGGGCAGGAGAGGAATTAACGATCTGTGGCTCCGGAGCCAGGTGTGCTGAAATCAGAGCCACGCTGGCGGTGCTAACCACGGCAGACGCATCTCCCCCCCAGGGTGCGTCTAGCCTGCAGTCCCGGGGGGTGATTTTCCCGAGCCAGTTTTAACGGACTTAGCTCAGGTCCTGGAGAAACAATACCCCAGCAGCACGAGGTTCAGCGCAGGGTGTGCGAACCTGACGGGAACCCTGGATAATTCCCGGCAGGATTTAGTTCCCGCATCTACCCCAGGGAGGGTCCCAGCTGGTGACCTTCCCCTGCTATGGGAGTGTAGGGCTGGAGGGGGTTAGGGGAAGGATCGGGTGGGACTGAGACATGGGAAGGGAGGCCTCCCACGGTTCTGATCAGCACCCAGGCCCTGCCCATCTGCCCCCTGGATGTGGAGCTCACCATCCATAGACCAGCGCGGCGATGAAGCAGGCCAGCAGGATGGCCAGGAGGATGGAGAGGATGGTGGTGATGACGATCATACCAGCGCTGCGCCTTCCGGGCCAGGTGTCAATGCGGGCAGGGTCCTTCCCTGGAAAAGAGAGTGGGGGGAGGGGAAACAGTCACTGGCAGGGACCCCACCCCGGGCAGGAGGGGAGAGAACTCCGAGCACATGAATAACTCCCCTAATGTCGTGGGTGTCATGGGACCAGTCATGTGCTTAAAGTTAAGAAGGCGGCAGGGTGGCCTAGTGGATAAAGCACAGGACTGGGACTCAGGAGAGTTCTAGTCCCAGCTCCATCACTGACCTGCTGGGTGACCTTAGGCAAGTCATTTCACTGCCCTGTGCCTCAGTTTCCCCATCTGTAGAATAAGGAGAATGACACTAGCCTCCTTTGTGCAGGGCTTTGAGATCTGCTGGGGAAAAGCACTAGACAAGAGGGGCATTATAAGTCCCCGGACCAGGGCCATAGAGATGAACGCAGACGTGTCCCGTTCTAGGCATTTAGACTCTTCCGTGGCCCCACTCACAGCTGTGTCTGAGCCCCTGACACTCACAACACCCCTGTGCGGCAGGGCAGGGCGATTATCCTCGGAGTTCAGGTGGGGACTGGGGCTCACAGAGGCTGAGTGACTTGCCCGAGGTCACACATGGAGCCTGTGGCAGAGCTAGGAACTGAGCCCAGCTCGCCAAGCCACCATTCTTCCCCCACTCCAGACGCTCCTCCTCTTTTTGTGTGGCCGTCCCACTCCACCCACTTCCCACAAAACCTCTCTGGCCTGGCCGATTGCCCGGGCCAAACACGCCTCCCACCGGAACCTGCTAATGCTTCACCTCCTCGGCCGCATGCGGCGTGACCCTCTCCTTTCCCTGCCGGCCTGGGGCAGTCAGAACCCGGCGCCCCCTGCGTCGCCTGGTGGCTGAGCTGTACGGGCAGTTACCTGTTTTCAGCGTGATCGGGGCTGACCACTTTGTCTCGGCCTTGGGGCCAGTTGCAGGACTCATCGCAAGGAACTTCACTCTGGGAAGAGAGAAAAGGGAAGAGGACATGGAAATGCACAGGCTGCGGGCTCAAGGTCACAAGGGGGCGCAGGAAGCAGCAGAGGAGAGGGAAGGGGTGAGCCTGTGGCAGGCTCTGTTCCCAGCAGCGCCAACCCCAAGCCTGCAAAAATCAAGAGATGGGGCGGGGCAGGAAATGAGTTAAGAAGCCTGATTCTTAGCTGGCACAAACTGGCATCGCTCTCTCGAAGTCACTGGGGTTACCCCAGTTTGCACCAGCTCCAGATCTGCCCTTGTACCCCATGAGGATCATCACCCATCCCTGTGGACAACGAGGAGAGGTAGACGGAGGAATGCCCTGGGAACACAACGGGGCTAAGAGGTAAATCAACAGGAACACACGGTGGCAGATATGAAATTTATGCCCTTCCAGCATGACCGTGAACCACTGATAACTACTCTCTGGGAACAGTTTTTCAACCATTTATGAACCGACCTTACAGGAGCTCTATCTAGGTTATATTTTCCTAGTTTGTTTATGAGACAATCATGCGAGACAGTATCAAAAGCTTTACTAACGTCAAGATATACCACATCTACCGCTTCCCCCCTATCCACAAGGGTTGTTACCCTGTCAGTGTGGGGTCATGTGTCAAATGTGGGGCTGGAAGGGGCCTCAAGGGGTCACATCCAGGCCACCCCCTGGCTCTGAGGCAGGATGAAGCGTACCTAGATCTCTTGTGCTGCCCCGGGATTAGCACATGAACACGGCAGCCCAGCCAGTGCTGCTCACCTGTAGGGCCCCGGGCCAGGCAGGGGGCCGTTGCAATCTGGTCTTGATGTGTCCGAAACGCACCCGGTTTCGTTCCCGACGCGCAGCACCGTGATCTGGCCCGAGCTCTTTTCACATGGGTAGTTGAAGGAGGAGGTGCCCATGGTCATGTACTGGGGGTTCTCCGGGAACTTCTGGAAGGGAGGGAGGCTTTGCAGGGAGGTGGGTCTGGTGAAACTGGATATCGCTGCAGGGACAACGGTGAAAAGCAAGTGAAACGCTTTACTCCTGATTTACAACAGTGGGAGAAGAGACTTCAATGGAGTTACTCCGGAGTGACACCCGTGTAAGCTAGAGGAAAATGAAGTCTTTGGACACCAATGGACTCTCTCCAGAGTTACGGAAACAATACGGATCAAACTGGGCTCCAAAGGGTTGGAGGAATGGCAGTAGGAGAGGAGCCCCTGTTCCCCACCTGGCCCAGATTCATGAGCCATCCCACCCTGTAGGCCACTCAACATCTAGCCAGGTGGCAAGGACTTTCAGCCACTTCCCACCGGGGCAGGACTTGTCCCAGTGGGTTTAAGGCAAAAGCCTCAGTCTTCTAACCCCCTAAGCCATCCAGCCCCGAGAATGGCACACTTTTTGCATGGAAAGGACATTTTCTTTTTTACACAACATAACTTATCTGTGGAACTCATTGCCACAGGAAATTATTGAGGCAGAGAGCCCAGTAAGGCTGGGGCAAAAATTGGCACCTGTAGGGACTCTAAGGAGGGTGACACATGGAGAGAAAGCGCCTGCTCTCCCAGCTCGATGCTATTGCACAATGAAGTGCCTGTTCTGAAGCGACTGGCTCTGGCAGGGAATGGCTCCAATGCACAGGTCTGTCCCGTTGCTAAGAGCAGTCAGAGGCCAAAAAGGAGCTCTCCTTCCATCAGCCAGAGTTTTGGCTGCGCCTCCAGCCACCTTGGCTCCTCGCCCCTGGATCAAGGCACTGTTTGCCCTTAGGGAGTGGCTGATTCTTCCACGCAATGCTCACAGGGAACACGCCACAGGCAGCTCCGTGGGCCTGTGCCCCACCCGTCTGGCTTTGTCTGGGCCTGCTGCATCTCTGCAGGCCAGCACATGCCTTTCCCTGCAGCCTTCTCCAGGGACATCCCCAGTCTCTAATCAGAGGGAGCTGGCAGCAGGAGTACGGGCAGCATCTCTAGCCAACAAGGGCTCTGCGGGGCAGGGTGGAGAGGCCCGTTCCTGTCTGCCCATCGCCAGCCAGTCAGGGCTCCCGGGCAGGGCCAGGCTTCCCAGTGCCTCAGCTGAGCTGTGGAGTGGGGGCCTGATACCTAGCGTACACTCAGTACAAAGCCCCCGGGGCCATGTCAGTAGCCCCGGCAATCCCAGACCCTTCCGCTGAGCCAAGCGCATCCCGTACGCGGGAACGACACCTACCGCTACTGAGGGAAACCACCAACCAGATCTCATCGGTGTCGCTAACAGTCTTGTTGAAGACACAGCGGGGCTGCTCCAGGACGAAGGTGGAAGAAGTGATGTTCCCTTCCAGCGCCAGGGCCGTGATTGCAGGCTCATAGTCAATGGTGGTGACTGCAGAAAGCCAGGGAGATAGACCGTGAGTCGGAGCAGGCTGGTAGACAGCCACTTACCTTCTACTCTCTGAGCTGGCCGGTCACTGTGGGGGCAGAAATGCAGCTGCAGAAATGCAGGAGCAAACCTCACGATGCCTCTGAAACTCAGGCTGCCGGTGAACTGGGCTGGCAAGCTGATGACAGCAAGGGGGGGAGCATGGCCTAGTGAGCAGAGCGCTGGAACTGAGGAGAGCTGGATTCTATTCCCAGCTCTGACCTTGGGCAGTCACTTCCCCTCTCTGTGCCTCACTTTCCCCATCTGCCAACTCGGGCTGAGGACACTGAACTCCTCCGTAAAGCGCTTTGAGGTCTAGGGATGCGACGTGCTGGATGAGGGGAAGGTGTAATTATGACTTTCCCTTGGGGGCTGCAATATGTGCTCCAGGAGCTAAAAATTTGCTTAAAAAAAAAAAAAGCAAACGACGTCCCCAGGCCCTCCAGTTGCACAGAAAACCTTCCAGCTGTGACCCAGACATATAGTGATGCACTGCTGTCTGCCCAAGGCCTGGGCTTAGGGTGACCAGATGTCCCGATTTGATAGGGACAGTCCCGATTTCCCGAAGCAAATCGCCCCCTGGCTGGGGAGGTGGGATGGGGGTTTCTGTGCGGGAGAGCGGTCTAGGGTGACCGGATGTCCCAATTTTATAGGGACAGTCCTGATTTTGGGGTCTTTTTCTTATATAGGCTCCTATTACCTCCCACCCTCTGTCCCGATTTTTCACATTTGCTGTCTGGTCACCCTACCTGGGCCACACACACAAACTGCACCTAGAGTGGTTTCTAAATCAGTTGAATTAAAACACTGACACTCCGCTTAACCTGGCTGAAGAGTGACTATTATTAATATAGCTTCACGTGGAAACAAGCCAGTTTAGAAACCAATTTAGTGGAATTGGTGCAACTTGTGTTGCCCAGGCCTGAGTTTGACATCAGCCTGAAACAGTGGCTCTGAGAGAGATGCAGACTGTCTCTATTAATTCCAATGGGCTGTTCACTCTGAAGCCTAATGAAAACTTGAGCATCCTACTGGGAGTGGGGGGTCTCATTTGGCACCATTAGTAGGTGGCGTTTGGCTTGTGGGTGGAGCTTGGGACAGTACAACCCAATTTTATATATATTTCCCCCCTGCTAGTTTGACTGACTGCAGCAGCAAGGATGAAATGGAGACGGGTTACGAAGGTAGAAATCCCGCTCTCCAGCTGGATGGAATCAGCAGTAACTGCAATGAAGCTGGTGGCATTCAGCTGAGGCAAGGGAAAAGACTAACAAGCTCAATTACGTAGATTGTAAACTCTGGGGCAGGGACCACCTTTTTGTTTGGTGTTTGTACAGCACCTGGCACCTCGCTGCCAATGCTGGGGGACTACGAGGCAGGACGCCTGAGCTCAGGAGGGGCACATGTACTGCGGGCTGGGACCATGCGAGGGTGACCAGACAGCAAGTGTGAAAAATCGGGACGGGGTGGGGTTAATAGGTGCCTATGTAAGACAACGCCCCGAATATCGGGACCGTCCCTATAAAACTGGGATATCTGGTCACCCTAGACCTGCTCTCTCCCGCAGAAACCCCCATCCCGCCTCCCCAGCCAGGGGGCGATTTGCTTCCAATACGGCAGAACTTTGAGCCTTACACGGATCTGTATAGAAGCACCCATGGGTGCCTGATGCACTGTGGACTGGATTGTGTTCACACTAGCATCATATTCTGCAAATAGCCCCCCTTCCTCCCCCCCAACCGATTGCCCCATGCTGCGATTTCCCAGCTTGGGTCCAATGTCAGAGGCTTGCATCTGCCTGAGCTCAGCCGGCCAGTCCTCGGCTTGGGCGTCGTTCTGTGGTCTCAGCTGATAACAGTGTGGCCGGGGCATTACACCCACGGCTGTGCACCCGGCGCAGCTCAGGGAGGATTTCGCTCAGTAAACACGCCCCAAGCCGAGTCGTCGCCTTGCTGCTTGCCAGCGCCTGGCTCCCGTCCCCGATCGGTTACTCGCCCATCTGCAGCGGTGCTGCCTTGGGGAGAGGGCTGGTCGCCGACGGGGGTCGCAGACAGGCCCCGCATGAATGGATCCCTGCCCGGTTCCAAGGCATTCCCAGCTCCATCATTCAGAATCCCCCCTGTGTCGCCCTCCTCACCAGGCTGCAGCACCCGGCAGCATCCCCAAGACTCACCTTGGCCTCGCACGGGGCAGGTGGCGGTGGCCAGCAGGAGTAGTGCCAGCAGGAGGGGCATCCCGGCGGCACTGGTGGAGCGGGGCTCTCGGCGGCTCGGCAGCTGGCGCGGTAGTGCCGAGAGGATCACTGGCTGAACGGTCTCTGTGTCCCGGCCCCTGTGGGTCCCGCCTGTACCCTCCCCTCTCCTGGACACCTGCATTCCTCTCTTCTCCTCCGAGAGCTGACAGCAAACAGGTCAGGCCAGTTTCTTGGGGCGCGTTTGCTGTGCATGAGTGCGCGCCGGGCTTGGCAGCGCCAGGGATGGGGGCATCGCTGGAGAGAGCTGTCCTGTAGCGCCCTCCCTGGGCCAGCTGCCTGGGGGCACCGATCTGACATTGCATAGAGACAGGATCCTGGCTCCCCCTTTAACACCAGGCCAGCGTCAGGGAGTACTCAAGGTGGCCCTGGTTTGCGCCAGCATGTCTCTCTCCTCTCTCCCTTCCTACCTGTTATGTAGCACCAGCCTCCTCTCTGCCCTTCCAAACAATCCCCTCCCCGCATGGTGCAAGAGCGCACCCCTCTGCGGCTCCTGCCTCTCCCGCTCATCAGCTGCAAACACAGACGGCCAGATTCTGATCTCTGTGACGCTGGCACATATATGAAGTGACTTCTCTCCCCTCCGGATTTAAACTGGTGCAACTGAGGGCTCGTCTACACTGCAGCTGCGCCGCTGTAGCACTTCAGTGTAAACACTACCTCCCCCTCCCCTTGGTGTAGGTAATCCCCCTCCCCAAGAGGCGGTCGCGAGGTCAATGGAAGAATTCTTCAGTCAACCTAGCCCTGTCTGCATCAGGGGTTAGGTTGGCTTAACTCCAGCGCTCAGGGTTGTGGGTTTTTCACACTCCTGAGCGACACAGCTGGGTCCACCGGGCCTGCGAGCAGCAGCGCACAGAACCAGACTCTGATCTCCCTTACCCCGGGTAAATCCACGGCAGCCGGCGTAGAACTGGGTAAGTGAGATCAGATTCGATCCCAATACGTCTGCACCTCTTAATTCCTCCGCTCTTATTATATTGACTGCAGAGCAGAATTGAGGGGACACCGTTTGCATGATAGACGCGAAGTCAGGTTGCATTGTATTCCCCACTCAAAGTCAGCCCGGCATCACTAGCGTCATGAGACCGTTGGGTCGCCATGCACTGGCCTGGCACACGATGGGGCGTCACCCTTCCTTAATGGGCCATTGGCATGGGGGTGATTACACCAGGCACGGCGGACAGGGAATCCGCAGGACCAGGAAGCAGGACTGGTGGGGAGGAAGGCAGCTCAGGGGGTAACTCTGGATTGAACGCAATCAAGTCAAGAGGAGTGGCTGACAAAAGAAACTGTGATTGATTGGAAGAGAAAAGCTAGTGGGTGAGTCCAGCTACCTGATGTGGGATCGGTCACTCCATAAGAACGGCCCTACTGGCTCAGACCTAAGGTCCATCCCTCCCAGTATCCTCTCCTCCGACAGTGGCCCCTGCAGTCCAATCCCGGGCGCCCGGAGTCGTTCCCTGGTGGCAGGTTGCCCCGTAGTTGCAGGGTTTCTTGCACAGCCCTCTGAAGCGGCTGCTGCTGGTGACTGTCGGAGGCAGGACGCGGGAAGAACTTTGGAGATGTCATCACCTAAGGCTCAGAGAGAGGCTGGGGTTCCCAGCTGCCCAGCAGGGCCCAGGCGGAGCGCTCTCAGCGCAGAGGACATCCCATGGACATACTGTACGTCCTGAGGATAAGGTGCTGAGTCCCAGTTCCCACTGCCTTGAAGGCACTTGGAAGTTGTGACAGGCAACAGTCCTTCCAGATGCCCCTTCTGCACGGCCGCTGTCCTCTGCTCCCCCTGGTCTGGTTCTTGTAAGAAGCCACTCCCAGGCCAGATGGCTTTAACCTGAGATTCCCCCTGTGAATTCCTCATTCGCTAAATAGAGCGATTAGTCTTTAGCCCCTTGCACTTCCCCTGAATTCAGGGGTTCTACAGCCCTCGCTTTGGGCCTGTGTGCCTCTCTGGGTGTGGTCCCTCTTCTCCGGTCGGGGTCCCACAGCCCTCCCTCTGGGCCTATATGCCGCTCTGGGTGTGGTCCTCCTTCTCAGAGGCAGGCTGTAGGCCTTGATCAGCATCTCTGAACTGGCCCCCTTTGAATTCTCTCCTTCCCCTCCGGGCAGCCCCCTGTCTGCTCACCCTCTCTCCCTCTGGCTTGCTGCAGGCTTCTTTCACATCATTAGGCCTGGGCCTGATTTAGCTACATGCCCTGGCTGTGATGATGCGCCCCACCTGGGGAGGAGCGCTGAGTGAGGGGCAGGTGGGGCTGGACCCATTACCTCTGAAAGAGGCTGGTCACGCTATAGTAGAGGGCCAAACTGATGGCCAAGTGATAAATCCCCGCAGTCCAAGCCTTTGTAACTGACCTCACCAGGAGCAGAGTCCGAAAACTCCCTGCCCGCGTTGGAGGGATTCAGAAGAAAACAGCCTGGCCTTGCACCAGGCCCACCCCTCTGCAGAAAGGGGGTGAAAGCAAACACTGGGAATCAGACACCTGTGCGGGAGGAGACAAGTCTGAACAGCCCAGCCTGGGCTCGGCCGAGTCAGGGCAGCCCGCGCTGTGGCCGGCGAGGATGGTGGCTAATGGCTATTGCTCCTTCCCTCATTGTCACGCACTCGAGCTTAGCGTGTGGCCGGGTGAGAGGGGGGCCAGGCCAGATCTGCACCCAAAGCTTCAGACCCGTTGGGTCGAGCGTAAGAAACCCTTTTCCTCCATGGGCCTCCGGGTTTCCTGGCTCCAGCTAACCAGGAGGAAGGACGTTCTTAGGGCCTCGTGGGGCGAGCTGGAAATCTGGTACCAAAGCCTGTTTTCAGCCGATTCCCAGCACGGTTTCTAGGGTGAGCGTCCCCTCGCGGTTCACGTCGCCGAAGCGATACGCTGACTGTACAGAAAACATGCGGGAGGGCTTTCAGCCACAGGAACTCCGGTATTAACCAGCAGCCATCTCCGTGATGAAATAAGGCCCCTCACGCTCTGTCACGGAGTGTGGGGGAGTCAGGGCCCTGCACCCCCCCACTTCCTGCGATTCACCGGGACTCTCAGCCAGTCAGTAACACAGAAGGTTTATTAGACGACAGGAACACAGTGCAAAACAGAGCTTGTAGGGACAGGAAACAGGACCCCCTCAGTCAGGTCCATCTTGGGGTGGGGGTGGGGGTAGGGAGACCAGTCCCCCATCTGGGCCTCCCTCCATTTCCCCCACCAGCTTCAAACTGACCCCCTCCAGCAGCCTCCCCCCAGCCACAGCCCCTGGCTCCTCCTCCAGCCTTGTCCCTTCCTGGGCCAGGGGGGGCACCTGATCTCTTTGTTCTCCAACACCTTCTGCTTGCACCTTGCAGGGGAGGGGCCCAGGCCATCAGTTGCCAGGAGACAGGGTGTCGGCCATTCTCTGTGCAGACAGCATCACACTGGCCCTCTGCTCTGCAACAATCACACCCCCTTATCCCAGCCCCTAGAGACTTAAGAAAGGCACAGGGGAAACTGAGGCACCCTCACAGTATTCAGAGAAAACAGTAAGAACGTTCCCACTTCGTCACAGGCTCCACCAGTGCTTGTGTGACCCACTGCTGTGTGTCGGGGTCCCGCTCTGTGCCTGGGCCGCAGGGGATCTGAGCCTGTAGCCGTCCCAGCTCATACGAGCAGCCCCTGCCTTTAGCTCCGGCCGGCCCTGAAGAGCAGCTGTGTAAACTCCACAGCGTGTCTCTCTCACCAGCAGAAACTGAGCCAATAAAAGGCATTAGGACTGAACTCAAGGAGACAAGGTGGGTGTGGTAGTTCCACCCGTGCATTCCCCTGCTCGGGTCACTGAGCTTGTGAGCAAAACTGACAGGCGTCTCCCTTCCCAGCCCTTGGAGAATCCGCACAGTGCTGGAGGGGTGAGGGACACACCTGACCATGAGTACACCTGGGCCACTCCAACTGCGCCTACCTCAACTGCTGTCATACCCTGCTGGGGTATGTGACAGCACCGGCGCCCTTCTCTCCCACCCCTGGGAGGGGAGCCCGATGGCTGCTCCCATCTCTGCTACGCTCTGGGCTTGCTCCAGCGCTGGGGTGGGGGGAAGCAGCGCCTCCCCCTGGGCTCACAGGACTGGAGCAGTTCTCCGGCCCTGGGAAGGATCAGGTTTGTATCGGTCACACACAAACCGAGGAGAAAAGGTTTCCGGTGCTACTAAGCGAAGCGTGCGGCCAGGCAGTCAGACACCTGCTGCTGGAGACCTTCTTGGAGCTCCATTTAAGGCTGTTGACTTTGTATCTTTCCACACGTGATGCTGACCCATTGTGTTTTAAGGGATATAAACGCTTTAGCATCTCAGCGGCTACGGCCGTTAAATCATTATTGTCCGGAACACGCCCTCCCGCCCCCCTTGCCTGATCCTTGTCTCCTAATTTCCTGCAACTGGGAAAATTTGAATCGATCAAAGTTGAAAAAAATGCATGAAGATAAACATTGAGCGTATCTGCTGAAATGATAACGAAATGCAGAGTGACTTCTGCTCTGGCCTACCCATGTGACTAGTGGCACAGTGCACCTAGCTGCTTAGAGTAACTGGTCACCGACTAACAGGCAAAAGCGCAGAAAGCAGCTAGAGAGATAAACTTGCGGGGGGCGCGTTGGGTCAATAGGGGGGCTGCTGGCTTAGGATAGCTGGATTTATTAGAGGATTGCTGGTTAGGGCTACAGGCCAGATGCAAATCATAGAATCATAGCATATCAGGGTTGGAAGGGACCTCAGGAGGTATCTAGTCCAACCCCCTGCTCAAAGCAGGACCAATCCCCAACTGAATCATCCCAGCCAAATGTGTGTATGTGCGTGGGTTTGGTGCGTGTCCAGGTGTGAGTGTGTCCATGCATTGTGCGTGTGTCTGTGCATGGATGTGTGCGTAAGACGCTGAAGAATTGCTCCGTGCTTGGGTAAGCCCCACTTGTGACGTGATCAAACCCCAGCCCCAACGGGGACAGGCCGTGCAGCCACGCCCCGGTCCCATGGAGCCTCTGCTCACAGGCCGGGCAGCTCCCTTCCCCCTCTCTGCGGCTCAGGAAGAAAACAGAAGCGACTGCTCGCATCAGGCTGGGGTCATTGACCTGGTTTTACTGATGGGAAAACGGAGGGGAAGGAACTTGCCACTGTCCCAGAGAGAGCCATGACCCCATCTCCTGACCGTGCTCTACCCACTGCACCCCACTGCTGCCTTCTGCTCTGCCCTGTGCCGTGGGCCCTGCCCTGACTGCCCCATGGGCCGCCCCCAGGTTTGCTCTGTTCTGAGAGCTCCTCTCCTGCCCACCCCCGCTGTGCTGTATTGAGTGTTGTACAGAACCATGCCGAGCTGTCGCTCCCCCCGCCACCCGCTCCCCACCCTCCTGCTGCTCTCTGGGGCACACCTGGATTATTACAACTCCTTCCCTTCTCTAATCTGCAGCAGCCAACCCCACCTGTCCCTCAAAATGTCCGAGCTGTTCTCCCCCTCTGCCCTCCTCTTTCACACACCCTTCCTTCCTCTCCACTCCCATCTCATCTCCCCCTTCCCCGCCCCAGGCCTTCCTGCCCCTCCCCAGCAGTAATGGCAGCTGGGGGAGGAGGGAGGTGTTTGTGCCAGGACCGGCTCACCAGAGTCAAGAGGCTCAGAATCTCAGGGCCATTGTCCAAGAGGGAAGCAGAGGTGAAGGCCATGCAGCCGTTCCATGCCCTCTGCCCTGCGGGGAAAAGGCCATTGAATTACACTGAGTTCCTGTGGCTGAGACGCTTGATGTGTTACTGCTCTTGCCCAGTGACGGATTAGCCACTGGGCCAACACCCAGCCAATTCCCGCCGGGGAGCAGGGGCTTGTCCCGCTCCGCCCACCCACTGTGGCATGGGGGAAGCCCCCACGCCTCGACCCCGCTCTCCGGCAGGAGCGCTGGGAGGGGAGGCGGTGCGGGGGGGGCCTGCAGGCAGAAGGGGTGGGGTGGGGCCCCCTCTCTGGCTCAGGGCCCCACAAACCCCTCATCCAACTCCGCTCTTGCTATACCACTAATAACATCCACCAGCAGATCTGACAGCCCTTTGTGAGGGAGGGCAGCACTGTTACCCCCGTTGTACCGAGGGGGGAGCCAGGCCACACCCATGTCCCGCGAACGTATAAAATTTAGAGGAAACCACATGGGCACGCTTGAGTTCCAGATCAGTTTGTTACTAACTAGGTACTAGCTACAAATGTACAAGGCCTAGGGACACACAGCTGCTGGGTTAGGGGCTGTTGGCTTCCACCCCAGCAGACACTAGGAAAGGCACACTGCCCCGTTCCTGTCCACGACAACCCTCCCTTCCTTACAGAACGGGGCCAGGACTTCATGAGACACACGCTGGTAGTGGGACAGCTGGCATGGGCACCTCTGAGGCTGGGGGAGAACAGGCACTGTCCTGTTGTACATGAGCACGCTGGGCCCCATTAAACAGCACTGTGCAGGCTGATGCCAATGCACGCCGCACTGTCCCTTCGGATGAAAGGCGCCACATAAGTGCAAGAGCATGAAAAGGCATCGCTGGTTGTGCCCTCGGTAACGGTACGTTTACTTGCAGTTACACTGTTCAGCCACAAGATGGCACGGTGTGCTGCCTGGCATTCCTGATGGGGTCTGGCTGGGCTGGTAAAGCCCAGCAAGGCTGGCGCGCGAGCTGCGTGGACCCTCTGGGCCTGTGGGGTCTCGTCAGCTGGTCTGTAGAACAGCTCCCTCCTGCGGCCCAAGGGCTGGGAGTCCCTGGACTGGGACCGCTGCGGAGGGCGCAAAGGATGACAGCAAGGCAGCGGGTCAAAAATGCAAACTACAGTTTACTTGGCCGGGCACCGATGAGTTGAAAAGAGAAACCCACCTTCCCCCAGCAGGATATACAATAACCACAGAAGCTGAACCTCTCACATCGGCCGGCCGGCTGGTCCCTGAGGAAGGCTTCCAGTGTGGAGGGGAGACAGATTGGGCCCTGGTCCTTTAATCAAGTTCTAAGGGCTGGAGGGGGAAGCACCTAAAGCCGCACCGCTGCTGGGCTGCTCCATGTCCTGGAGGGACCGCTCCATCCGGCAGCCAGCTGAGCTGGGGGCCAGCTCCAAAGCCCAGTGACTCCCATGGGTGTTGGGGTGAGGCCCTGCTCCTCCCCTTGGGCCTGGCTGGGGTCCTGCGGGGCTGGAATCTCAGACTCCAGGGACAGAGCTGGGAAGGGCGAGGGGGGTGGGCTTGACCTCTTTCCTCGGCACTTGTTGGTCCGAGGGGGCCAGGGGGTGGCTCTGTTGCAGGCCTGCAGACTTCGGGAAGGGCCCCCCCGTCAGAGATGAGGCGCCTCCCTCCCGCCCACTCGAGAGCCCTGAGGCCACGCTGACGTCACCAGGCGTTGTGCACAGTTCCCTGGGCTCCGGCCTCCCAGTGCATTAAAGCACAGGTGTGCCAGGGCTCACCTTGGCCCGGCAAGGGCAGGGCTGTCATTCTAGCCCGAAGGCTCCTGCGTCATTTGCAGGTGGTGGGGAGGGCGGGGTGCCGAGGGTCATTGTGTATTCAGGTGCCAATCAGCCAACTCCACCCCGGGCTGGAATTCTAGGTCCAGGCCCAAACTTCCCCAGCGATCAGGAGGAGCGTGGCTCGGGACCCAGCCCTGCACTCATGTGAACCTGGAGCCGCAGCGCAGGCGGGCCGGGAACACCACCATCACGTTCCCGCTGATAGGACAGACGGGCCCTGTTCCCTACGCTGGGGGTAAAGAAATGGAATCAAAGCAGGGGGCCCATTAGCCAGGAAGGGGATCGTCTTTGTTTCTCAAGGGCTTTTTAATCCCTCCGGCTCGGTAAATGGAGCTCGGCTCTCATCATGGGATTGCCCTGCCACTCGCTCCTCCAGTTATTTTGGCCTCATAAATAGTTGCAGGAGGTGAATAAAGCCCGCGAGAAACAAATGACCAAGGTGCCCTGAGTGTCCCCAGTGCCCAGCCCCATGCACCAAGGCAGCTGCCTATTGGAGTTAATAGAAACGACCCTTTGATTGGCAGGAGCAGAGGGTGTGGCTTGTGCTCCCCTTCTTCTCCAGCTGTTGCTCTGTGTCCTGTAAAGTCAGGCACAGGGAAGTGGGAAGAAGCAGGGCAGGGAGCACGGATCCTCTTCTCTCCCAGGGCTGGTGATCCTAGAGCACCAGGGTGAGCGTGTGGGAGGCTGGGGCCTGGGGCGTGTGACAGGGATGCTGGGTTTTGGGGCGCGTAGGGGACGCCAGGCAGCAGGGTGTGCGATGGGGCGTTGGGGTTTGGGGAGTGTAGGGGACATTGGGGCTGGGGTATATAGGGGATGCCGGGCAGCAGGGTGCATGATGGTGACGCTGGGGGTTGGGGAGCGTAGGGCCGGGGTATATAGGGGATGCCGGGCAGCAGGGTGCGTGATGGAGATGTTGGAGGTTGGGGAGCGTAGGGGACACTGGGGCTGGGATATATAGGGGAGGCTGGCAGCAGGGTGCGTGATGGGGAGGGCACGGGGTGCGTACATGGGATGTGAGGTTTCAGGGGGTTCCCGCGTGCTGATCGCTGAGCCCAGGACGATGGCCTGCGGGAAGCTCTGGGCTCCTATGGGGAGGCGGCTGGCGAGTGAGGCCGGGGCACGTCGCTGGGGGGCTGGGGTGGAGCCTGTGACGGGGGGATGTGGTGGGTATCGTACTCCCTCTCTCTGAAGGACCCGGCGCGTGGCTCCTCCGGGACCGCGGGCTCCTCTCGCCGCCAAAGCTTAAAGCTGTAAACAACCCACAGACACGCAGCTGGTGAGCAGCTCGGCGGGCCCAGCACCCAACCCTTCTCCCGCAGCGCCAGGCCGAGTGGCTGCTGGGGGCCCTGCATCTACTCTCATAGCCCAGTTCTGGGGGGGTGGGGAGCGCGGCCGGGGCACACCGGCCCCACCCGGGCTGCTGCCCTCTGACCCCAGGGTAGCTGAGCAGAGAGGGTCGGTGCTGTGTGAGTGCCAGGTGGGGAGGGCAGCTCACTCGCCATTCCCCAAAGGACGCACATCCAGAGCCTTCCCACTGGCCTGGGCTCACAGATTCCCGCCCCCCTCCCCTCCCCCCGGTCGAGCCAGTCTCTGCTCCAAGGCTCAGCTGGGCTGCGCCTCCCTCTGGGCATCGGCACTCACCACTCGTAAGCGACCGTGCACAGGAACAAGATCACCAGGACACCAATGAAGCTGGAGAGGATGGAAGTGATGACGACCATGGTGCCGCTGCGCCTCCCGGGCCAGGTGTCGATGGAGCGCGCCTTGCGACCTGGGGCACACGGCAGGGGAAGCTTTTACCACAGGCATGGAGGGGGTCGGGGAGGGCAGGGAGCCGACAGGGACGGTGGTGGGGACTGAAGGGATCCAGCAGGGAAGGGAGGAGAGGAAATAGGGAGGAGGATGGCGGAAGCTGGGATCATTTAGGGCCAGCTCCCTTAGTGCTGCTCAGACAGTCACTTCCCTCTCCCAGGTTTGTATGGGTGGCACGGTGCCCCGGTAGCTCAGTGTCTGATTCCCAATAGGGAGCTGTAATGTAGCCTGATCACTCAAGGCTTCTGACTGAGTATCAGGCTATTAGGGCCTATAGGGAGGTGCAGAGCTGTTCTACTGACTCACCCGGGCAACTAGACCAGGCGGGCCCAATTAACTACAACTCAGGAGCTTAAAAGACTGAGTATCTCTGAGCCGGGAGGCACAGGGGGCCTGCAAGGAGACACCCTGGGAACTGCCAGCTCTGGCTGGTACGTACCATCCTAACAAGCCCGAGGAAGCGTGCAGAGGGTGAGTCAGGAACCCAAGTCCCTGTGTGCTGCCTTGAGAGTGGGGGTGGGATCATCCCCCTTTACAAGGCTTAAAGGCGACAAGAACCCTCCCCCAAGATGCTTACAACACAAGACGCCCCTTCCCTGTTCTTCCAGGGTTACCTTGCTTCAGTATAATTTGTTGGGACCATCTTGTCTCTGCCTTGGACCCATTGGTATCCAGGATGAGAAATTTCACTCTGAAAGAGCAGGCGAGAAAAGGAGAGAGAAGGTCAGTGACATTTGGCAGGGCTCCAGCCCAGCCCACGTTGGAGCATCAGGGATGCAGGTGCAAACGGCAAAGCCACGTAGACCTCTCACGCTTGGAGAGAAAAACTGACCCAACTTGTCACCGACAAATCCTGGGTCTGTCTGTCTGTCCATAGGCTGTCTCCAGACAGCTGGCCCAAGACACCATCGATTGGGTCCTCTGCTGGTACATCTCGATGCAGCTCGACTGAATTCAATGGAGCTATGGTGAATGACACCAGTAGAGGATTTGGCTCTTTCTCCTTGCCATCACCTTTACCCCGACTCCTAGTTCTTCAAGGCTGGACGGGCCCATTCTGATCATGTAGCTGGACCTCCTGCAGAACCTCCCCCACTCATTCCCGGGTCGAGCCCCTAACTCCTACTTGTGCCATAGCATCCTTGTTAGAAAGCCATCTGCTCTGGCCTTGGAGACTTCAGGAGATGGAGACTGCCCTGGGTCGCAAGTGGTTAATTACCTTCACTAGTAAATACTTATGCCTTATTCCTAATCTGAATTTGTTGAGTCTCAGCTCCCAGACAGTGGATTTTATTCTGACTCTCTCCTCTAGATTAAAGACCCCCAAAGCAGATGTCCAGTATTATCCGCCTTTGGTATATCAGGACCGAGGTACGACAGTGATCGGCAGGTGCAGTGTATGCTAAGAGGGACACTCAGACTGCCGTGGTTAAGGATACGATTAGTCACAGAGGTCACAGATTCTGTGACTTTACCGGACCTCCATGACTTTGGCTTCAGCTGTCAGCAGTGGGAACGGAGCTGGGGCTTTACGCCCCCCACCCCACTGCAGCCATGGCTGGAGCTGTATGCCCCTCCCCCATGGTGGTGGGATTTGGGCTGTCAGTCCCCCGGCCCGCTAGGGTGGGGCTCGGGCTCTTAGCCCCCCCACCTCCAGGGTCCAGCTGTCATTCCCCTGTCCCCAGCCCCCTCTTCCCCACCTTATGACGCCAGTGAATTTTTATTTATTGCCCGTGACATTTACTAAAAATAACAGTGACAAAATCTTAACCTTAGTCACGGTCTATGGAATCAAAGTCCTCCTTAAGCGGGAGGTATTTGTTAAAGAATACAGCTACTGACTAGAGACACAAACAGGTTGCCACACAGCTCAAATTCCAGCATGGTTACCCTTGTTTACCAGGGACCACGCCCTGCCTGCAAGTGTATGGAGCACAGGGAGACATCTAGTGGCTGAATGTTATTCCGCAAGGAACCTATCCTCACAAACACGAGGAACTGTAGTTCTGAAGTAGAAGAGAGGTTTGTTCTCTATCTTTCTGTGTACGTAGAAACCTCCAAAATGCAAAGCCCCCTGGTGCCAGCAAATTTCCTGGGTGAGATCCTGCCCTGAGATACACCTGCACAACCCCACTAAAGTCAACGGGCTGGAAGGATGTATACTAAAGGCAGAATCTAATTCTCCGCTCAGGTAGCCGGCACGGGGGTCTTCTCTGGTTACTTCCCTGGTGATGCCCCTTTCCCCCGCACCATGTGGGATTAGATATCTGCAAACCACTCCACCCGCCATGCTCAGGAGTTGGTGTCTTAAGACAGGGGCTGGGGAGCAAGGGGAGAATGGAAGAACAGTGAGAAGAGAGAAGGAATGCCCTTTTCCTGACGGCAGGTGAGGAAGAGCAGGTGCCTCTTGCATCAGGACTGAGAGGACGGCAGAAATGACCACACTGGGTCACTTATCGTTAAAGAGCCAGTTAATTACAAAAGGCAACTGAGTGGCTGGAGTGGGAAGCGGTGGCAGAGCCAGCCCTGTGATCTAGGAGCCAGGATCTGGCAGGCTCCTTAAACTTCTTTGCACCCAGCCAACCCAGCCACAAAGAGTGGGTTAAAAACAACCAGGAGCCTCCTTAGCAAATGAGTGAGTTCTAGACTGGGAAAGAGCAAGTTTGATGGTGTGAAGGTTGCCGGGGGTGCTGCACCGATCGGAGGAGACAGAACGCCAGAGAGGGTGGGAATGGAGGAACAAGGGGAGTTAACATTATCAGGAATCTCCTTGGGGTGGAGACCATCTGTCTAACCTGTGTGTGTACAGCGCCTTGCACAGCAGGGCCCTGGTTCAGGACAGCGGTTCCTAGGTGCTATTGCAAATACAGGTGATCTCCAATCTCTAACTATATGGGACTGAGTCCGCTGCCTGCCCGGGAATTACTCCTGATTTCCGCTGTGTGAGGGAGAGGGCAGCCAGGCCCCTATCTGCTGGTTTGCCTGGGCTCAAACTGTCGTACCTGTAAGGCCCGGGATGAGGCAGGGGTCCGTTGCAGTACTCCAGGCTGCGGTCGTCTTTGCAGGACGTGTCACTGCCAACCCGGAGCACGCTAGGGGCCCTGTTTTCAGCACATGGGTAGAAGGCTATGGAAGTCTTCAGCGTCATGTAATGGAGAGCAGTCGATAGCTTCTGGTAGGGAGGGATCTGGATCTGTGAGGTTGGATTTTTGAAATGGGATGTGACTGCAGATGAAAAAGAAGAGAGTGTTACCGGATTAGGTGGGAAGGCTGGGCTGGTGGTCAAGGTACTTGACTTGGGAGATGGTTGTTCCATTCCTGGCTCTGCCACTGACTCCCAGGCTGACCCTGGGCAAGTCACTTAATCCCATAGTGCCTCCGTTTCCCCATATGTAAATCCTTTGTCATGTCACAGATGTGCTGGGAAGTTAAATCCATTGGTGCTGAGTGGCACAGATGCTGTGGAGATAGGGAGCCTAGAAAAGCCCCTAAATACATTGAATAAACCTGCACCCCAATCCCCACAAGTATAGAAAGGCACAGGTTCGGAATGGGGATCATTTCAAGGCAGACCCCTGACTGTTATGGTCATTGCTTGAGGAAACTCAGCATCCCCTGTGGCTGTGAGTAAGGATGGAGCTTGGGTTTATCTGCACGGAAAGCACAAGCTGCTACTCCTTGGGCCAACATAGGATCTACATTAGCTAGAGCAGTGTTAGGGCTTGTGACCTGAACAGGGATCTGTCTTCACTGCAGAGTTAACTCTGGCTTTTACTCATGGGCTGCCCCTAGCCCTCCTCCCGTCCACATACCAAACCCCCTCACCCCAATTGTGTGGCGTTTTTCAACCCGACTAACTGACCCAGCCGGGGTTATAGGCTCAAACCCGGGGGAGGCTTTCCCTCAGGCGAACCACCTGTCCATTTTCCAGTGGGGACACAGGCTGAACCACACCAGTGCTGATAACTGTGCTGCCTTCCCACGAGTCACACCGTGCGCCCAGGAGGACAGACACGTTCTCCCCAATTCACTGGGCCGCAGTCAGAGCCGCTCAGCTCACTGCAGTGCTACGAACCATGGGACGGGCCCCTCGAAGTTACTTGGCAGCAGGACTGCTGACACCCGGGCGAGGCTAACCCGGGTGCTCAGATCCAGGGGCTGATCACCTGAGTTAACTCTGCAGTGAAGACCTTCCCTAGATCTGACCATCTGCTCGGTGGGTGGGGACCGTATCCAGCCCAGCTGCGGCATTACCGGCTGTCTTGCCAATGACGCCAACAGCCAGCACCTCAGGGCCTAAGTGTACGTGTCGCAGTGTGAACGGAAGCACGAGGGATGGCCCACAGGTGGGTATTCTCCTGCTGCGAGCGCCTGCCCCGGCAAAAATTCCGCCCCATGCACATTAGGAACCAAAATCGCGAGAGTGGCCCGTAGGTGGCACATCGCCAGGCCGTGTGCAGTGAAACCCTTGTGCCTGAAGCCTGCGGGTCCCAGTGAGGGAGCTGCCACGCCGGGACAGAGAGCAGTGCGTCGCAGCGGGCACGGAGAACGGGCTAACGCTGCAAATCGGCACCAGCTGCAGCAGAGACACACGCTGCCTGGTTGAAATGCACAGGACGTCTGCGATGTCCCAGTGCTGGGGGATGGAGCCAGGACGCAAGACGCTGCGTCTACACTGCAGAGCAATCTTCTGTCAGCATAGCTGCGTCTACACTGCGTTGGCACAGGGACAGTGGTTTTTCCACAGAGCCAGCACAGCTAGGCGGGATCCGTTTTAAGGGCGGACCGGGCTTTATTCTACAAAGGCAGAGCGCCCTCGGCGGAAACGGGGCAGTGGGTAATGAACGTGAGATCACTGCCAGGCTGGCTGGGTTAGGCATCAGAGGATTCTTGCTCCCCTAGGAATGCCGGCAGGTGGTTAGCGGCTCGATCTGCCGCGGGATTTTTTCAAAGGGCTTGGCAAAGCGATCCAGCTGTAAAGAGCTGTCGTCCCCATGCTCAGATATGAGCAATCCAAAGTCCCGCTCCAGGGCGTGAGGGGACGGCTGCAGGGGTATTTCCCCTCCATTCACAGCGTTGTGCAATTGGCTAGGTGCATAATGGAGCAGGTGTTCTCCTGAAGCCGCAGCTAGAGGCAAGATACCAAACCTGAAGGACCAGCGGCCTGATCCGGTGCGGCAAACCCCACATTCCTAGGAATCTCTAGGGCCCACCCGAAAATTTCATGCAAACACGTATTTCACTGAACTCATTTAAATTAGGGGCCAGGGTGTCCTTTGGCTCCCTCTACCGCTTGGCTGGGCACAGCGCAGCTCGTTTGGATGGCAGCTTTCTACCCTGCCTGACTCGGGCCTGGCCAGAGGATCTTATTTAACTTCCCGCTAGCTCAGGCCTCCACGAATGGAGGCAGCCAGGTTCAGAGGTTGCTTTTGAAAATGTGAGCCTCCGTGACTAGCCCAAGGCCGCAGAGTGAGACGGTTGCAGAGCCAGGACTAAAACGCAGGCGTCCTAGTGCCGTGCTCTGACCCCGTTGCCTTTACTAGGGCAGGGAGTAACCCCTTAGAGCGGAGACACTGCCCTACAATCTCTCAAGCGAGACGGAGGAAGGAAAAGCCAGAAGGGGAATAGAGGTGCCTGTGAACTTCCTCCTCACACAGTGCCATATCGGGGCTGGCAAAGGCTGTTGTAGGCACAGGGAAAGGTGTCTGGCGGGGTCTGGAGCCACACGTACTGTTAGTGAAGGCAACGACCAGCCAGATGTCATCGGTGCTGTTCACGTACTGATCGAAGATGCAGATGGGCTGGTCCAGCGTGAAGGTGGTCGCGGTGAGCTTCCCTTCCAGCGACTTGGCAGTGATCTGGGGCGTGTAGGGGACCGTCTCTGGAGAAACAAACGCACAGAGTGAGGCCGCGAGGCTGGAGGTGGATACGGGGCCCAGCAGAGAGGGGGGCGGGGAACCCAACGCTTCTCATTTTCCACTGAACGCAGCATTGTCACCGGGCTGACGGGCCCACGGCAGCAGTGACCATGAGTGCGTGGCAGCCGGTGAGCTGTGACGGCTGCTTACCCCGCTGCCCAAGATGGGTTCAGGGTTCCATTGGGCTCCCCTCGGTCTCTCCTCTCACACGCCGACTGCCCCTCTTTGTGGCAGGGGCCGACGCTTTGTTGCAGGTCCCTACAGCTCCTAGCTGGTCCATGCCTGGGGCACGACCACCCAAATACACCAACGCTTTGAAGCGGTGTAACAGAGCCAAATCTGGCCCTCGGTCTCCGAGCAGAGACCACCCACCAGGGCGCTCGTTAATAGCGCCAGTCCTCGTGCCCATTTCACACAGGCGACCAACGGGCTGATGGCTCTTATCAGCTCGGTTCTCTGCTGACCTGGAGCAGACCTGAATCCGTGTCCGAGATACGAGAGGCTCAGTCGTGCACGACCAGCACCCTAGCGTGTGCCTTAGCACGCGTCGCAAAGGGATTGGACGTGGCTCCGGATCACAAGCAGATCCAGCGTTATCATCCGTAATGCTGAGGGATCGAAGACTTCGAGCTTCTGGGCACAAACCCGGGCCTCTGATCACAAGCCGGAGTCACTGAAATGGACCCTACTGGCATTTGGGGCCTGCTCCTCAGCTGGCGTCATTTGGCTACTGGGGTAAACGGGCATTGCTCCATTGACTTCCCTGGAGCAACCCCGATTTACACCAGCTGAGGATCTGGCCCTCAGCATCCAATGTGACGGACGACCCCCTACTTCAGCGCTGGAAAGAGCTTCCTGCAGACCAGCTAAACTCAGTCCCTTAGAGCAGTGGGAATCCGGAGTCAAGCCAGATTCACACTGGTGTAGCTGAGCAAAGTTCACCCCCCTCATATGAAATTAGACTATTAGAGCAGCCTGTCGGGGAGAACCGGGGGCCCCGCTAAGCGTGCTGCTAAGCTGGAGGGACAGGGTGGGTCCCCGCGGCTGCCATCCTGCAAGGCACAGGGGAGTCCCCGTTGTCATGGGCCCGGCAGCTGGTGATGTCGTGTGGTGTCAGTACCCTGCCTGTCCCTGGGGGGGCAATGTCGTCCCGACCCGCTGTGATGTTGTGACTCGAACCCAGCCGCGTCATGGCGCAGCAACACAATAGCACCAGCGGGTCACTGCGCCCTGCTGGGCAAACACAAACCCTCGCCAGAGCGCCGTCCCTGCTGACGTGCTCAGCACACTGCGGTCTCCGGGCCTAGGACCTCCGCGCTGGGATGGCCGCCTGCACCCCACATCCCCTGGTGGTGCTGTGGGTGTGGTAGTGCCTGGGAGCCCCGCTGCCCCACGGAGCTCACCTGCTCTGGCACGACGTGGGCAGCGCCAGCTTCTGGGATCATGTGTTCCCCTCGGGCGTGGAGGGGCCTGAGAGGGCAGTTCGGCCTCCACAACCCAGCCAGCCCTGTGGTCTCTCTGCTGCGGCTGACCACAAAGGGCTATTTGGTGACGGGGGCAGCGGGGACCTGGACCGAGTCCGCAGGCAGGCAGGCACCAAATCGCCGCCCGAGACAGCCGCTGTCAGTCGTTCCCACAACGGGCTGGCTCAGAAGCCACGTGCCTGAGGTGCAAGGCTCTGTATCCCCATCGCCGTCCAAGCACTAGAGACCCACCTCCTGCCCAGGCTAAGCTGAGGGACCGTGCCTGTGACAAGGCCCCTGCCCCCCTCGCCAAGGGAAAGCCCTGGTGGAAGCCAGCCTGGGTCCATCCTGAAGCCGGGGCTGCCTTCCCCAGTGGGGAAACTGCTCAGACTGGAGCTAACGAACTCGCCAAGTGTTTGATTGCGCCAAATGCCTTGGAGGTCAAGGGGGCCCCCCAGTGGGCTTTGGCTCAGGCCCCAAACTGCTTCCCAACACCTGTCTGAGCAGGGGTTTAACAGCTCCCAGTACACGCAGGGGGTTGGAGTCCCCCGGCAAAGACCTTCTGGGGAAGAAAAGTCCCCCAGATTCTCTCCCTCTGCTAAGTATTTAGGGGAAAAGACCCTTCGACTCCACAGCTTTCCTCTCCTCACCCATTCACCCCACGGCTTCTCCCTTCCTCTCCCCACCCCATAGCGTCCCTCCTCATCCACCCACCCACCTCATAGGATCCCCCTCTCAGCCCATTCACCCCACAGTTTCTCCCTTCCTCTCCCCACCCCATAGCATCCCTCCACATCCACCCACCCCATAGCGTCCCTCCCCACCCTTCCACCCCATAGGATCCCCCTCTCAGCCCATTCACCCCACGGCTTCTCCCTTCCTCTCCCCACCCCATAGCGTCCCTCCCCACCCTTCCACCCCATAGGATCCCCCCCCATCCACCCACCCCATAGCGTCCCTCCCCACCCTTCCACCCCATAGGATCCCCCTCTCAGCCCATTCACCCCCCCGGCTTCTCCCTTCCTCTCCCCACCCCATAGCGTCCCTCCCCATCCACCCACCCCATAGCGTCCCTCCCCACCCTTCCACCTCATAGGATCCCCCTCTCAGCCCATTCACCCCCCGGCTTCTCCCTTCCTCTCCCCACCCCATAGCGTCCCTCCCCATCCACCCATCCCATAGCATCCCTCCCCACCCTTCCACCCCATAGGATCCCCCTCTCAGCCCATTCACCCCACGGCTTCTCCCTTCCTCTCCCCAGCCCATAGCGTCCCTCCCCATCCACCCACCCCATAGCATCCCTCCCCATCTACGTGCCCCATAGGATCCCCTCAGCCCATTCACCCCACAGCTTCTCCCTTCTTCTCCTGACCCCACAGCGTCCTTCCTCACCCATCCATCCCCAAACCTCCCCTTCTCTGCCCATTCACTTCATAGCGTCCCGTCCCCCCCGCAACCACCCCGTAGCTTCCCTCTCCCTCCACCCACCCCATCGCTCTCCCTTCCCTCCCCATCCACCCCCAGCTCTGCCCCATCCCCAGCGGGCAGCACCACCAGACCACTATCGGCTGTTAGAGTCAAAAATTCACCTAGGACCCTGCCCGCGCAGATCCCAGTCAGCACCAGCAGCAGCAGCAGCAGCTCCATCGCAGCAGAGGACAGCCTGGGTGTGTCTTGGCCTGACCTGGAGCCCGCAGCTGGGACAGCGAGGTCCCCTGTGCCTCGCTCTCTGTCCTGGGCACTACTGTGAAGAGGATGGCAGAGGGGAAAGATCTCCCCCCACCACTTCCCCGCCCCCCTCCAGTTCAGATATGTCCCTGCCCCCAGGGTCTCTGCTGTGCCCTCCAGTTCCCAGCCACCTGCATTCCTCGCTGGGGGATCGAGGCCCAGATAGCAAGCAGGTCGGGCCGGTTCTTCAGCACAGCCCCAGGGCCCCAAAGGCTGGCAATGACTCGCGGCCGTGCCCCTCTGGAGGCTGGGCTGGGCTTGCCCAGGGCCTGCGACCTTCCGCTCAAGCCCAGTCAGGCTCGCAAGAGTGGAATGAACGTCCCCATGGCCGGTTTCCTTGCGCGTTGCCTTGCTCCACCCGGCCCTCAGCGGCTGAACTGACTCCCAGGCTCTTGTTGTTGCACCCCAGGGGCTTGGAGCCGAACCCCACTCACCTGGGAAGGCAAGAGGCCGAGCTCCGGGCAAGGATCCCTGGCCTTTGTTCTGCCGGAGCGTCACAATGGCCCCTTCTGGTCTTCAAAGCCCTGAAGTTGAGGGGGGTTTGGCAATGTCTTCATAGCCCCCCGTCCGCTCACACCCATTAAATGACCCTTGGCGGTAGCAGGGTATTGCTGATGGAGACACAGGGAGGTGTAGGACCAGCATGGTCAGACGGGCTCAGCTCCCACCCCCGGGCCAGATTTTCAGCCCATCGGCTGCTCAGATCTTTCCAACATCTGTCCCCTCGTTAGGTGCCTGCAGTGGAGCGGGGCTTTTTGAACCCCTAGCCCATTGCGGGGGCGTGAACGTCAGCGCCCAGGTGCCTTTTCCTCCATCACCCAGCAGGGCGGCTGCGGAGGTAGACGTTGAACGCGCATCTCCCGAGTCCCAGTCCAACGTCTGGGCTGCCAGGCCACCTGTCCTGAACCCACTCCAGCTTCAGCCTTATTCGACTGGGGTTCATCTCTAGAGTGGACAGACCCAAACCCACACATCCTTCCACACCAGGTCCGGTTCAACTCCAGCTCCGAGCGTTATGCCTCAGGCCTCTGATTATAAACAGAACCGGGGTGATTAGTGGATGGAGAGCGCTCTTCATTCATGCATTTCACAGTGTTTTACACAGAGGGGTCAACAGCGTTATGCCCGTTTTATAGATGGGGAAACTGAGGCACGGAGCCTTCCAGAGCTGACGTTCCCAAAGTGGGCTCGAATTCTGAGTGGCTCAGTATTTGAGCCTCATGGCTTCGAGTGGGCACCTCTGCAAGCCAGGCCCTCTACGTGTCCAACACTGGGACCCCAAATTGGAGGCACCTACATTTAAAGGTCACTTTTAAAAACTTTGCCCCCCCCCATGACTTACCCAAGGTCACACAGTGAGCAAGTAGCAGAGCCTAGGTGGTGCCTTTATCCACTGCACCGGGCTGCCTTATGGGCTTTTGAACTGTACTGTGCACGCGGAGGCGACAGGCTGATTCCTATCTTGTCCCACTCCCTTCGGGGCCTGCGGGGCTGGAAACATCCCTCCCCCTCAGCTTCCACACAGCATTCCTGCCATTCCAGAGAGCGCAGAAATCGCTCCTCCAGAACGCGGTGTGAGGGCCACCGCCCCCAGTTCCGGCACTGAGGTGATTACCTAGAGACAGGTGGATCTGTTTCAAGGGTAATTAGGAGCGAGGAGTGTACAAAGCACCAGGGAAAGGAAGCTTTCTGGGCTGGACTGCATTTTCAGTGACTGGAGAGTAAAGCGGGGCTGGGGACGGGGTTTCCGATGACATCAAAATGTTCCCTAAGGAAAATCCTGCCCCACAGAGATCTTTGGGAATTTTGCCCCTGACTTCAATGGGGCCAGGATTTCACCCTAGATGTATAAATTGGGGCCACTCATTTAATCCCAGATATTTTGGGTGGGGTTTTTGGGAGCATTTTTGTCAGAGAGAGAGATTTATGGGGCCAAAGGAACCAGTATCTGCTCCTCGCTTTAGAAGGCCCCGTCCTTGCACTGTTCATTCAATAACTACAGTGGCTAGAAGCCAGGCCTTGCCCCTTGTGTGCAGAACCCGGGCAGACGCGCAGGACAGAGGCACACTGCCCATGCAATAAGACATGAATGCGCTCAATATAGACGGCAGGTTTCCAGACAGCAAAGCCAGATCTCTTGCCACGTCTCTATTTCCACTGAAATGTCATTTCAACACGCTAAACCACTTCGTCCTTAATTCCCATAAGCAACTTTAAGATCTCCGGCGGGTTTCCATTTTTTGCCCCCCAAATTCACCTTTCTTGCCATTAGATTTGCCTCCAGCTTACAAACTGTATCTCGTTCTTTGCTGTTCCTCGTTACGGGACTGCAGGGCCCAATTGGCAATGGGCTCTGCCCCCATTGACTTCCTCTGTGAAATGGGGCTAATGCTACCGCCCGCCTTTGGACTCTACTGATGGAAAGTGCTAGGTGAGAGCTCGGTGCTATTATCACAATCAGGCAGCGGGACTCTGTGCAGGAGGAAGGTGAAAATCAGCATAGCTTCCATATGGCGGTGTACACCAAGTGATCATCTGGCCCCTTGCCTCCATTTGGGATCTAGGGGTAACTTGGATTCCTGTTACCTTAGCCCCAGGAGGAGGACATAGGCTAGCAGACCCATGCAGTGTGCATGAAGCAACTCTCACTCTACAGCTCCCACGCTGGTTGTCTAGGACCTGCTGTTTTCCTAACAGAACGCTGAGTCCCGTCCGCTCTCTATAGTAATGGTTGCTAGGTTAGCTCCAGCCTCAGACCACGGGCTGGCGTCCGCCTAGAAACATTTGATAGCAGCCTTCAACTGCCTGAAGGGGGGTTTCAAAGAGGATGGCTCTCGGCTGTTCTCAGTGGTGGCAGATGACAGAACAAGGAGCAATGGTCTCAAGTTGCAGTGGGGGAGGTCTAGGGTGGATATTAGGAAACACTATTTCACTAGGAGGGTGGTGAAGCACTGGAACGGGTTCCCTAGGGAGGTGGTGGAATCTCCATCCTTAGAGGTTTTTAAGGCCCAGCTTCACAAAGCCCTGGCTGGGATGATTTAGTTGGGGATTGGTCCTGCTTTGAGCAGGGGGTTGGACTAGATGACCTCCTGAGGTCCCTTCCAACCCTGAGATTCTATGATTCTATGTACATGCTGGGCTCCCCCATTCACACTCACAACCATAACCCCCTCAGCCAACACCCCCCCACCCCAAGCACTAACCGGGCGGGGGCAGCCAGGCAGAGCTAAGCAGCAAGGTGATGGCAAGAGATGTAGGGAAGAATTAACTCTACCAGCAGCTCTAAGACCCATTTCCCATAGGAAACAATGAAGAGCCGTGGGTCGTACACAGCCTGGTTGGGGGCACAGCTAGGGCATGCCGGACAGCTGCACGGGGCGACCATGGCGTCCTCTGCTACTCATCCTTACAGCGCGGCAGAAGGACCCTCTGGCGTGGAGCCCCGTGGACTTGGTGGGAGCCAAGGGCTGCTCCCAGGCAAGGCCGGGGGAGCTCTGCCCGTGAGCTTGCTGGCATTAGGCGGTGGCCTGCATTCGCCACGTGATACATTTGTGTGCCACGAGTCACTGGTTGAAGGACCCCTGAGCGCCGTTCAGAAGCTTGGCTGACATGTTTACAGGGTCAGGCCCCAGCTAATAACAAACCAACCATCGGCCCTGGCCTAGGCACTATAGATAATTGGAGAGAACCCGGATTCTCTGCCGCACGGCCAATCCAGCTAATACCAGGCTCACCCGAGAGGGCTCCCAACGGCGGCCGGGTCCAGCTGCAAGCCCCTTTCCCTGCCAGTGGTGCTGCTCCAGTCCTGGGCCCCCATCCAGGCCTGCCAATGCACCATGCTAATGACTCGCATCATTCCCTGCTATCATCTGTCTCCCCGGCTTTGCAGGGAAGGTTTGGGGTCAGTTCTTATTGTATTCAAGCCGCCTCTTGCCCCCTCGGGTGGGATCTGGGTGCGCAGGGCTCAGAAAGGCTGTAGGAGGAGATCACATTGTATTTGAAAACACGGCCTGTGCTGTTATAAATTGGCCCCTCACTGCCCAAAGCTCAAATCCCTCAGCTTCAGCAGGGGTCTGGCTGGTCTTTTCGACTGTAAGCGCCTCAGGGCAGAGACTGTTCTCGGTTCTGGGTACGTACAGCACGTGGCCCAACGGGGCTGGGGCCTGACGTGCTGCCGATACACCAATCATCAATAAAAACGAGCCACCTCCAGCATTAAAGAAACAAAATCTCTCCTCCGCCGGTTCCGCTCCTTTGTAACCAGCATCATAAGGCCAGTGGGCCCCGATTCCCAGCAGCCACCTGCAGAACCGCTCCTGCCACTAACCCCCACGTGTTCCGTTCAAAGACAAGGCGAGCGACGTGCAAAGGAGGCGGCTCAGGGCGAAAGGAAATGCAGCGGGGGGGGGTGAGCAAGAGGGACTCTGCTAGGGCCAGACAATGGAGGTTTCGGTCAGGCCTGTCCTGCCGCATTACAAGAGCTCCTCCGCTCTCCTCACCCCGCTCCCTCCGGCCATGCGTCTGCTTTCAGCGCAGACAGGTACCGCAGCATTGGAGGAGTTTCTCTGCTTTGCCCCCCCTCCAGCTCAGACCTACACTGGGGGAGTTAATCTATCTTATCTCCCCCGCGTTGGGCTCCCCAGCTCAGACCTGTCCTGCGGCATTACACGAGTGCCTGGCCGTCCTCATCTCCCATTCGGCGGCAGGGCAGGGTCCCCATTTTACAGACAGGGGAAACCGGAGCATCAGGCTAAGCAGTGATTTGCCCAGAGACCTCCCAGCAAATCCGGGGCAGGGCAGGGCAGGGCAGGGGAGAGCTGCCATGGCTGCTGATTGCCCGGTGCCGGGATTTAACCGCAAACCCATCCTTCCTTCCTCCCGAGCAGCTCCGTGCGTGTTGGTCCAGCCCTGAGCGAAGGCTGCTGGAGCATTGGGGTTCAGCACCTGAGCCTTTCACAGGGGCTCCCCCCACCCTCCAGCACGCAGCCCGCAGTGGTTTTAGTGCTGGTCACTAGCGTCTGGCTGCACAACGTCCAGTGGAGGCCAGCCCCACGCTGAGCGGGTGGGGGAGAGCCTCCAGGCTGTTCCACACACGCTAAACACCGTCGAACTCATGCACAATAGCCCAGAGCACGGCTGGAAGCGCAAGATGCCGTCCCCACGGTAATTATTGACCCAGCTGGTCTCACAACCCAGTGCGTCAGGAAAGCATCATCTACGGGGATCGTCACCTTGCCCGGAGGTGCTGCGGCTGGATGAACTCTGCCCGGGTTTCCATTCTTTAGCGTGCTGGGGGCTATTCCCCTGCGGCCACGGACCTGCTCTGCGACCGTGGGCAAGTTGCTCTTCCTGGTCCGTGCCTCAGTTTCCCCAGCTGTAAAGCAGAGAGGACGCTAGCGCCCTCCTCTGTAAAGCGCTTTGAGATCTACGGGTGAGAAATGCCACATAGTGTCACTGTCCTCGGGGGATCGGGACAGGCCCCTGCTGTGCTGTTCTGTTCCCCCTCCCTCTTCCAGCTGAGGACTTCCACCCCTTGAGAAAGATTTTACCCTGGCCTTAGCCCATCTCAGCAGACTTGTCCAAGCTCAGAACGGACTCCAGTCGCTCTCCTCCCTTGACTCGGTCCCTAGCAGCTGCCCCTCAACCCCTGTGGCAACCTTCAGGAGCCCCACTGCCAAGTCACCCCCTTCCCCCAGTCTCTGCTGCCAGCGATCTCTCCAGCACGGAGGTGGAGCACGTGCCAGGGAATAACACTGGTTTCATCTCTGCTATGCCCGTCCCATGCTGGTCCCCAGAGCAGGGCAGGGAGCCAGGAAGGAGGAACGTGGTAGGGGAAAGGGCTGGCTCCAGCTATCATTCCCTCTTCCCCCCACAAATCCTTTCCCCACAACGTCCCCCTAGCAGCACCCTCATAATCCAGTCGTGATGGTGCAAGGACTGGGCAGGGCTCTGAGGGTTAACATGGGTTCTCTCACCCAGTTAACCCAGGAACGAGGCAGGAGGTGAGCAAAACCCTTGGCCTCAGTAAATCTGAAGCCCTGGTCCTGCAACCACTTACGCACATGCTCAGCCGAGCTCAGTTGTCCCGTAACTGGCTCAGACCAGTGGTCTATCTCGCCCGCTCTCCTGTCTGGGATCGCTCCGGGGTAAGCACAGGCACGGCTGCAGGCGTGGGGTACTCGCCAAGCCAGGAGGTTAAGAGCTGGCTCACCTCTGAGCTGAGCTGCCCTGGGCCTATCCCCAACTCTCATGGAATCTAGGAGCCAGCATCTGGGAGGAGACGTCAGTTGCATTGCGGTAGCAGTGAGGCGGCCCAGTCGTGGACGGTGCTAGGCCCTGTACAAACACAGAGCAAAGAGCTTATCGTCCCCTGCCTCCTCCACCCCCACATCATTTGTGCAAACAATTGCCTGGAGCTGCGCAGAGCCTGCTGCTCTCAGAGGACGTCCGCCAGCCCTCGCTTGGCTGCATCCTGACGCCCCTACGGGGACAGGAGGTTGGAACAACACACGCAGCACTTGGTGAACTTGCTGCTTGGTTAGTTCCTTGTTCCCTCACACTGACCTTTTAAAACGCCCCCAGCGTGTTTATACTGAAACGGGCCACCCTGGTGCCTGGCCCTGGTTTACCTTTAGCCACCAGGCCGTTGCTGGTTTGCTGCTTCTCTCTCCCTGGCGTCCTTTCGCCACATTCCTCCAAACTGGTCTCTGCTGAAATTCAAACTGAGCTAAGACCAATGGCCCAGCTCCCCGGAGGTAGTTAGATGCCTGGCCCCATTGATTGCGACGGGAGCAAGGCATCTAAATATCTTTGAGCATCTGGGCCATCCACACTAGGGGGTGGCCTGGATTTAGTTAGATTGGTACAACTTTTGGGTGTGGACGAGGCCGTGCACAGGCGCCCGCCCAGACACGAGGCCGTAACTTTAGGTCAGTAACAACCATGGTCTGAACTCAACCCAGCTCCCCAAAAGCCAGGCAGCGTGTAGCCTACTGAGCCACCCACTGCTTCTTCCAGGCCTCTCTCCGAGTGAGAAATCAGACTTGATTCAATGCCCCGTCACAGCTCTACTTCTCGCAGCACCGGAGAGAGCAATGCCAGGCAGCCTTCTCTGCGGGGAGCCGCTCTGAAGGCCCACGCAGCGTAAGGACGTCACCACTGCCCACGCAGTTTCAAGGAGGAGAAAACCCAAGTGCCTGGGCCCAGAGCAGGCTTAATTTCCTACAGCTTTACTGCTCTTCTTGGGTGAACATCCTGGAGGAGGCTTCATAGTAGTTGGAGGCTTCTCTGCTCCAGCTAGTGCAGGGCTAATGGCCGAAAGGGAAGGAGCGTCCATGTTAGGACATGAGCTTGCTTGGATGCTTAAGAAGTGCTCCAGCTCTCTTCAGGGCATTCGGGGCTTTTGAGGGTTGAAGAAACAATTCAACCATCTGCATTTTTCTGCGCTTGTCCAAATGGTTCATCTGGGAGCCTGCTACACGGAAGACCTGGGCACCACTCCAGGTGGTGGCCTCAAACGATTCCCATAGTGCTTAGGGAACTGCAGAGACAGGGTTGATGGCCACCGGCGGCACAGATGGGGCCTTTCATGCTCGACAAGACCCTGAGCCCCTGGGTTACATAAGGCACAAGAGCTTTGGTCTACACTGGAAACGTACAGCGGCACAGCTGTGTCTGTGAAAAATCCACACCTCTGCCAACTGAACCCCCGGTGGAGACAGAAGAATTCTTCCATAGACCTAGTCACTGCCTCTGGGGGAGGGGCATTAAGTACAGCACCGGGTAGCAGCTGAAGTGTAGACATAGGGCACGTCGACATCACTACAAAATTAAGTCGACCTAACATACAGCCACTGCAGTAATTACATCGCTTCTGTGCGTCCCCGCTTCGCCCCTGGTGTTGACCACGTGCGTCCTCGCACCGGTTGAATCATCTATGTGGGATGGCGTCTGAAAGCCAGCACCAGTCAACGTAAGCAAGGCCGTGTCCACACGGACACTGCATTGACCTTGTCTCTATGCCTCTCGGGGAGGTGGAGTTATTAAGGGGGCAAGTGACATTTTAGTGTAGACAGAGCTAGGTTGATGTAAGCTGCCTTGTGTAGACCAGAGCTTAGCCTTACTAACTTGACAAAGCCCTGACTGGGATGATTTAGTTGGTGTTTGTCCTGCTTTGAGCAGGGGGTTGGACTAGATGGCCTCCTGACGTCTCTTCCAATCCTAATCTTCTAGGATTCTAACTTACTCCTGCCTGGAAGGGAAGACACTTACTCCTCCTCCTCCTAAATTAACAAGTTAATGCCTGCCTGGCCCCATTGCTGGAGTAGAAGGGAGGATACTGGTAGGGCTAACTACAGTAGATCATGCGGTAGTACTACCCCCTAGGTGCCTGCACTTCCCTTCTTTAGATCACTGTTGAGTGCTTCACCTAGTCTGGTGGGCCAAGCCACTTCAAGCCAGCGTTCAGGGCACTGCATCACTCCCTGAAGGCTCCAGCTGTGTTTAGCTTCATACCTCCCTTCCTACCCAAGTTTAGAGCCTGCTACGTTCCTTATGCAGGGGCAGGGCCCCTGGTTTTGTTCAACCAGAAGCTGCAGGTGGGGAGGGGTTTTCTGGCTGTCACGTGCTACCCTGTCTCACCTGGGGACTGCTGCTGCTGGGTCTCCGCTCCTGTTGGGCAGCTCTGTAATGCTGTAGGACGGCACAAATCTAAACAGATCCAAGGAGGGTGGGGAATTGACCACAGCTCCTAGACTCTGCTGCTGGGGAATGACACGCCCCTCTCTTTCCTCGAGACCTGCGGCACTATCTGCAAAGCCTCCACCAGGAAAGAATTGTGCAGCAGACAACCTCGCTACTCCGAGTTAGACAACAGCACCATGAAAGGGAGGTCCCAATGACCAGGGACACAGAGCCCATCCACGGACTCCAGGAACTGTCCTTCCCCTCGGCAGGATTGCTTCCACGGCATCCCCGCCACACTGGCTCGCAGCTGATGGAGAAAGCCCTGCTGTGGCAAGCTGGGTAGCCACCACCATCTTTAGCAGAAGAACAGTAGGCCTGGCTCTCTCCCGCGTTAGCCAAACTCCAGTGAAGGCCCACGTATCAGAACGAAAAAGACTAAAGCATCAGACACAAGAGATGCCTTCAAGGCGAATGACAACTCTCCATAGCAACGCAGCGTTTATTAGGAGCACAGCACATGTATTAAGTCAGCTACCCGGGGACGTGGGGGAGAAAGGACGCACTCGGAAGTGTCTGAGCAGAGCCTCGGTGCATTAGCCAGAGGAGGACAGACATTTCTGGCCACTCGTTGCTGATCCAGAGTACAGCAAGCCGTCCCCCTACGCAGCGAGGGAGCAGGACTGGGACTGCCCGAGTGCTTCGAAAGCGAGTTGATCAGCCACCTAGGGAACACATCCCGAGCATGCCCTGGCTGCAGCAGGAGCGCTCCGGCGTCACGCCCGAGACCCCAGCATCAGGCCCCTTTGCTTATACAAAAATAACCTGCTCTCCAGAAAACAGACTGTACAGAGCACGTGACCCCCAAATCCAATGTTATTGCTCAGAACACGACAAGTGATTAGAGACAGGAACTTAAGGCAACAGGAATAAGTGCACTAGCCGCCCGCCAGAGGCCTGAGTGGGCATTCGCCGTGCATTGCACAGCCGGGACGCGGAGCCGGGACAGAGGCGAGTTACTGTCTCAAGCAGGCCTCGGTGACGCCCTGAGCCGCCAGCTCCGCCAGCACGTTGTCCAGGTAGTTGGGGTCGGGGTAGCCGTGGCCGCTGAGATTGGTGTCCATCTCTGTCTTGTGGTGGATCTCGTTCCACACCACCGTGTTGCTCTCGCCGGTCGTGCTGGAAGTGCCCACGGTGAAAATCAGACGCCTCTTCCAGGCCACCCTCAATAGATCCAGGACCTAGAGACGGCAAAGGGGAAAGCTCGATTATCCACCCAAGTCCAGGGCCCATTTCCCTCCCTGGAGTTCCCTCCTTTCCAGGCTCTACGGCCACATGGTGGGAGCGCTGCCCAAGTGGTGAAGGCAGCATGGCCTAGTGGTTGGGGCACCAGGCTGCGAGTCAGGAGTCCTGGGATCTACTCCTGACCTAGCTGGCGCAGATCACGTCCCCTCTCTGGTCCCGAGTTCCCTGGCTGTACAATGCGGGGAAATGACACTTAACCCCTTTCGCCCGAGGATCTCAAAGCACTCTGCAAAGGTGGGTAAGTATCAGTATTAATGACCCGCAGCACCAGCAGGCCGACTTCCTTCCCTCCCAGAGAGGCAGGAGACGCAAGCCCTGCTCCCTCCGGAACCATGCAATATCCTCCATTTCTAGACATGTGTCAATCCTTAACAGTTACCCGTAGAGGAGACACAAGGAGGGGGCGGTGTCCGGATGAACTCCAGGGGGCAGATTTCTCCAGTGACATAGCTGGTTAAAATCTAACTGATTCCACAGCCTCCCTTATCAAACTGCTCCCTTACCAAAGGGACCCACCCTGCCAGATACTGAGTGCCAATACCCACTTAACTCAGTGGAAGTCCAAGGCACTCAGACCCTGGCAGAAAACACTTCACGCCTCCTACGATCAGGCAGGATGTACCAGCCATGGACTAAGATTGCAAGTCACTTGTGGTTTGCAAACTTAAGAGCCACCACGTGAATTCAGTTACTGCACAGACAGGGAGTGAGGGCGTGGATCTTGTAAGACTTGAAGTAAGTCCATTCAGCCCCACTGGAAAAAGGCCAGACTCCGGTCAAGCGCCGGTTACTGGCGCAGTCACCACTTGGATCAGGACTTGCATTACCTTTCTGCCCTTCTCGTTATCGGGAAGGTAACAGTACCGGGGAAAGCCTCTGGCAGTGTATGGCATCCCTGGGTTGGGGTGCTCCGGTCCCTGCAACAGATAAAGGCAATCAATCAATTCTGTACCAATGCCGGCTCCTTTCACAGGCTGACGGCACTGACTGATTTTTCCAACAACAGGGTGTGTGCAGGAGAACAGAACTGTATAGACCTGCCCCCTCCCTGCTGCACCGAGTCCTGGGAGAGGAGGGGGGGGGGGGTTTACCCCCACCACGATCCTCCTCCTGTGGCACACCAGGCGGCCTCTCTGCTGCGAGTGAGAGCACAGGCGGACCACCTGGGAGACCTGGGTCCAGCCCAAGCTTGGTTACTTGCTCAGCTACGTGACCTTGGGCAAGCCATGCCTCAGTTTCCCCATCTGGGAAAGAAGGGTTCATCTCTTCTCAGCATCCTTCCATTGAGGGTTTTTCTATTCTCACTCGTCACCGTAATATCCGGGCACCTTCCATACTAAGTTAGCAGCGATGGCTAAGTCTCCGGTGGACTTCATGGAATCTCCGGGGTTTCTCCCTTTCCAAGGTGAAAAAGCCCAACGCTGCTGCTTAGGGCAGGACGCAAGACAGGTGAAAATAGTTCATGGCTACACAAATGCCACATGTCAACCAGGCTAAGCAGCCCCCACAAGATATAGTCTCTCAACGGATCATTACGGGAGTGATGAAGCCAGCCTTGTCAGTGCATTCTTAACCATAGGTGTATGAATCGAATGCCCCACACAGCACAGAGGTAGTTAGTACATAGATGGATTTACAAGTGTGTTAGCAAGCTCTTTGGAAAAAATGTAGCGCCCAGACCCCCTGGGATCTTCCATTAGATAAACCCAAAATTGGGGTAGGTAAGAGGAGTTAAAGACGTAGGACTAGAAGGGACCTCCTGGGTCAGAGGCTAGTCTCCTGCTATCAACCCCCATCATATAATCCCAGGCAGAAATTTATCAAGATCCATCTTAAAATTAGTTCTGTTTCTGGCCTCCACTAATCCTACGGGGAGGTTGTTCCGGAACCTCACTCCTCTGATGATTCAAAACCTCCTAATTTCCACCCTAAGCTTAGTCATGTTCGGTTTATCCCCATTTGCTCCTCTAGCTTCAAACTCTCCTCCTCCCTCCCTGTGGTCCATGAGGATCTGAAGCGGTCTAATCCAGGGGTGGGCAAACATTTTGGTCTGAGAGCCACATCGGGGTTCCGAAACTGTATGGAGGGCCGGGTAGTGAAGGCCGTGTCTCCCCAAAGAGCCTGGCCCCCGCCCCCTATGTACCCCCTCCCACTTTCCACCCCCTGAATGCCCCCCTCAGAACCCCTGACCCATCCCCTGATCGCCCCCTCCTGGGACCTCCCGCCCCTAACCGCCCCCCTGGGACCCCACCCCCATCCATCCCCGCCCCGCCCCCTATCCCCCCACCCCCTGATAGGCGCCCCAGGACCTCCTACCTCATATCCAATACCCCCCACTCCCTGCCCCCTTACCATGCCACTCAGAGCGCCAGGGCTGGCAGCCGCGCCACCTGGCTGGAGCCAGCCACACCGCTGCGCAGTCTAGAGCACTGGGGCGGGCTGGCGGCTCTCGCAGCCTCACTGCCTGGTAGGAGCTTGCAGCCCGGCCGCCCAGAGTGCTGGTGGCACGGCGAGCTGAGGCTGCAGGGGAGGGGGGATAGCAGGGGAGGGGCTGGGGGCTATCCTCCCTGGCCGGGAGCTCAAAGGCCGGGCAGGACGGTCCCGCTGGCCGGATGTGGCCCACGGGCTGTAGTTTGCCCACCTCTGGTCTAATCCTTTGAAGCCCAATCCAATCTTTTTTTTTTTTTTTAAACACACACAAGCGTTGTGACATGAGTTCCACCATGGCAGACACTCGCTTTAGTTCATGGTTCTGTTTGTTAGGCGCATGACGACAGAACCTAGATGTCTCAGCCATAGAGCAGGGCCCGTACAGACAGAACCGGAGCTTACAGCTGCCCACGTACCTGAATTCCCCTGCTAATGGAGTACACGATCTGTATCGTCCCACAGTCCTGGTGGCCGGGAAGGGACTGAGTGAAAGTTGAAACCTCCATCTTCCCTTTCGGCTGAGTGCCGGTCTTTTCACCATAGATGGTTTTACAGGAGGGGCATTGCAAGCTGCCATCCTGTGGGTGAAAAGGGTCACCGTCAGTGGGATTTCACAACAGTCGTGAGGACACTGGCACTAGTATCTTATTGCCATCCTGGGCCCTACTCATGGGTCAGGACCCCGCCGTGCTAGGTCTCGTAGGGAAGAGTGGGCCGGGCCGGTGCAGTACCTTGTTCCCGTTGGCGTACATGGCCAGCACACAGAGCAGGTGGAAAGCGTGCTGGCATTGGGTCAGTTGCCCCACCGCTTCCGGCTTGATTGTCTTGCACTCACAGGCATCACTGTAGCCAGAGGGCAATGCCAGCTTTTCCATACAGATGATACAGTCCTTGAAACAGAGCAAGAGACGCCATTTACCGTCAGCATCGGGCTGCATGGAACATTCGCTTTGCGGATGCATCAGCGTGCCAGAGAGACCATTTAGAAATTATCTTCAGTGGCATTAAAACCCCACTTTGAAGTCTGAGGAAGTCTCTGCCCTCCCCCCCCCCACCCCCCAGAGCTTTTACCTGTTGGGAAAACACTGATTCTTCTAGTTTGACTTGTCTATCAGTGTGATCTCTAGAGGCCTGTCCCTATAATCTAATAATAAAAGTATTTCTACAACACCTCCCATCCTGAAGGATCCCAAAGTCCTATACAGTAACTCCCCACTTAATGTCCTCTCGCTTAACGTTGTGTCGATGTTACGTCCCTGCTCCGTTACAGAACATGCTTGTTGAAAGTTGTGCTTTGTCCACGGCTGGCAGCCACCCCCCCCCCAAATCAGCTCCCGCCTGCCAGCAGACCCCGCGGATCAGCGCCTTCCCCCTCCTCCCCCCCGCCTCCTGCCCACGGCAATCAGCAGGTTTGCGGCGTTCAGGAGGCAGGGGAGGGAGGGGGGAGGCTGCGCACCGCGTCCTTGCTCCTCCCCCCAGCCTTCTGAACGCCACAAGACAGGTGATTGCTGCATGCAGGAGGTGGGGGGAGGAGGGGGAAGGCGCTGATCTGCGGGGTCCGCTGGCAGGCGGGAGGTGCTGGGGGGGGGAGAGAAGGGGGTGCGTAGGGGAGCTGGTAGGGGGGGCTGCCAGCCGGTTTAATACTGGTTTTAAATTGCGTGTTTAAAATGTATATAATGCCTTTTGTCTGACCAAAAAAATGTCCCTGGAACCTACTGCCCCCGCCCCCCATTTACATTAATTCTTATGGGGAAATTGGATTCACTTAACATCGTTTTGCTTAAAGTCGCATTTTCAGGACCAGAACTACAACGTTAAGTGAAAAGCAACAGAGGGTCCTGTGGCACTTTTAAGACTAACAGAAGTATTGGGAGCATAAGCTTTCGTGGGTAAGAACCTCACTTCTTCAGATGCAAATCATCTGAAGAAGTGAGGTTCTTGCATCTGAAGAAGTGAGGTTCTTGCCCACGAAAGCTTATGCTCCCAATACTTCTGTTAGTCTTAAAAGTGCCACAGGACCCTCTTTGCTTTTTACAGATTCAGACTAACACGGCTACCCCCCTGATACTTGGAACGTTAAGTGAGGCGTTACCGTACATACCCCCTGAAATCCTACCAACTAATGAGTGCCCAGCCCAAGCGGGGCTAGCCTCGAAAGGTTACACCCTGGAGTTGTTGGTGAAAGGTGGAGGTGGGGGGACGAGACCGTTTTCGTAGCTACGGGATGAGAGCGCCCTGGAAAGCTGGGCCACCCCAATCTGGGAGCGGGGTTTGCTAGCTGGCCTCTGTCCATGAGCAGCCTACTCCTTGACAGATTAAAAGAAGCCAAACCTCTTCGCACTTGAGTATTAGGCTAAATAAGGAGGCAGCCTTGTATAACTTCCTATCTGAAGAAGCAGTGTGTATCCCTCCTCAGAGCTCCTGGAGCCAAAGCGGACTCGGGGGCACTGAAATGTATTTTGTTAGCTGCTGAGCAAGGCCGTTTTCCCCGGGAGATCTCTGCAGGCAACATGCATTTGAGATGCAAATATTCTGCAGAGAGGTCCCATTGCAGCTGTCTCCTCCGAGCATTACAGTCTGCACATGGGACCCTCTAAATAAACGTCCCAGCCTTTTGGGGCACTTTTACCAGTCTAAGGTCCCATGTCCGCATCCATCACTGCCTCCCATTCGTTTGGGTGCTTCCTAACAGACAGGGAAGTTTGGGCTGCTTCAAACTCTGGCTGTGGTGGAGTCTGGAGAAGCTCCAGTTCACACACACCACAGAAAGGCAGAGAGCAGTGGTGTCCTAGGGTAGGAACAGGGACCCTGGAGCATCACTCACATGCGTTGTTCGGTACTGTCTGAGAGCTCAAGGCAGCGTACAGGCCTTGCAGATACAAGATATTCCAACCAACAGGCCTTTATTGCTGACAAGACCGTTAACAGGGGGTCCATTGGGAAGTCATCTATGGGCCAGACCCTCAGCTGGTGTGCGTGAGCATAGCGTCCGTGACGTGACCAGCGGAGGATCTGGCGAACAGTCTAAAGAACTGTGTAGGTTTCACACGAGCCTTTCCCAATATGCAGTAAGGCGGCCTCTTATCCAGCCCACAACTGCTTTCGTTTCTTCCAGTCTTCCCCCCTTTGGGGGAAAACGATGTGGTCAGAGACTCCTGAGATTCCTCGCACTCACCTCATCAGCGGGGGCTCCTCTCAGCTCTTCCAAGTATTTCCTCACCACCTGCTCAGGCTCGCTGGGGGTCACTGAAGAAAGGGAGGGAAGAAAGAAAAAGAAAAAAAAAAGACCATAGGGAAATAAAGATTCCAGGAGGTACAACATGAGCGAGAGGCGGCTGAGGAGGGAGGAAAGCGAAGCAGTGGCAGGCCGGCCTGCCGAGGAAAACGGTTAAGGGTGAGAGTTGGAGCAAGTTAGTTCAGCAGGGGCCATTCTGACCGGTCAGCGCTACTCTACTGAGGGCTCAGATGCTACGGGTGCAGGAAATGTGTCCATCTCAAGGCCAAAACAAGGGCCCAGTGCTCACATAGTCAGACGTCCTGCAAAACACAGGCCAGAAAATGTCACCCGGTAAATGCCAAAGAGATAAAGAATCGGGTTGCAAAAGCTACCACTGCGCGGGGCGAACAGCCGCGGCTCCGTCTGAAGTCAATGGGAGCTGCGGATGCTCAGTCACTCTCTAGTCCGCCGATACTTTGCTGTCCTATGCTCTCCCCTCATACTAGACACTGACTCCTTTCAAATACCAGTATTTTGCAGCCCTGTGTCTCAAGGACCAGACACACTACAATGGTGGAAGTGTGTCATGGATCCTACATCATTAAAAAAAAAAAAAGCATCACACGGACACATACTATACAGATAGTACATATTTAGTCTGAAAACCATTATCTATATGCACTAGGGCTCTCATACCAAAGAGAGCCGGGCAAAAATCTTAAGTGAAGACACAGCCAAGGTCAGATCCAGCAATTGTCAAGGTGTTCTCCATATGCCACGAGGCAGCACAAGAGCGTCATAAGTGTCACTGCTGGAGATTGCATTCCTAGCAGGAAAGCAAACCCTTCTTTGGAAAGGAAAGGGCCTTTCTTGTGAACGTCTCATGGCTGATCTTGGCCGGCACCTCCCATGGAGCACAAGTCACTGGGGTTTCTAAAATAAGCGGGTTTCTGAATAAAATGAACACAAGTCTCCAGAATTAACAACTGGGCAGAGGCCCAGCTCCACAAAGGTACTGAGGCATCCCACTGATTCCATGTAAGTTGTGCCCAGGTACCTTTGAGGATCAGGGCCTGAAATCCTTATGTTGACCGGAGCTCTCCTTAAGCCGAGAGCTGGTGCAAGCGCGTATGCCCCACTGCGGTCCCAGGGCTTGCCCTTTAACACAGGAATGGATTTCCTCCCTGCTGGTACCTCAGGGCATCCCTCCCTCCCTCCCCACCCACCGCCCTACCCGGACTCTGGTCTGGGACCACCCTGGGACTGGGGCAGTCCAGTGCTCTTCACTGAGCTCACCTACGTGGCAGAGAACACATAGTGCCACAATGGTGGGCACTGGTCCATGAGGCTCTGAATGGAGACTTCTGGCCCCCCTCAGGTAGGACATCAAACAGCTGTCAAAGACCAGCTTCTTGCCATTCCAGCATGGGCCGTGGGGCCAGCCGCTCCAGACCAGCATGCTTATGGTGGCATTTCACCACATTCCTTCCCACAGGTGAAAACCCCCCAGGAGGTTCCCCCACCCCTGCTCTGAAACATCATAATAAAATAACAACAACATATGGAAATATATCTATCTCCTAGAACTGGAAGGGACCCTGAAAGGTCATTGAGTCCAGCCCCCTGCCCTCACTAGCAGGACCAAGTACTGATTTTGCCCCAGATCCCCAAGTGGCCCCCTCAAGGGCTGAACTCACAACCCTGGGTTTAGCAGGCCAATGCTCAAACCACTGAGCTATCCCTCCCCATGGGGAGAAGGAGGAAGAATCCCAAGTCATGGTCCTGACCCAGCCCATGTGTAGGAAGAGAATGAACTCCTCCCTTTGTACCCAGGAGATGGGATGAACCACCCTCTCCCCCAATGGCAATGCCACCCCCAAACACGCACACAAAGCTCAGGTGGCATTTCGCAGACCACCCCGTGAGCTGCCTGCTGAATGGGTTTGGCAGAGGGACCTCGGGGCATCCACTGAAATGCAGCTCGAGGGGTCACCTGCTCTAGCAGACATCTTGACCCTGCAATGCAGCACTCAGGGGGGCCATAAAGGACAAAGGGGCTCCATTAAGCAGCTCCCTTGCCTCCCAAACGGGTTAGACTGGGATCGCTCCTTGCGGGACGGGGGTGCTCAGGAAGCCCCCACCACACAGCTGGGAGCCAAGAACCTGTGACGGGTCCCACAAGCCAGGGGAACGTGGGCCGGTGCCCCTCGCGCTATCACCAGGTGCCACGCGACCCGATGGCAGGGCGACAAAGCTCCTTACCAGTAACCGTGTCCATCATAGACGCCATCAGGCTCTTCCACCAGCCTGTAAAGGGAAACATTTGCACAATCGACGTTATGACTCCACCTAGCAGAGGGCAAAAGAGAGGACTAGTCACTCAGCTGGTCTAGAGCCCTCGGCCACTCCCTCCCCACTCAGCCCTTCTGTAAAGCCGAACAGACCTACGGACGAGAGGGGGGCCAGAGGGGTGCTGGGTGGGGGAAGAGGAGTGCCATGACAAATGCTATTACCAGTAAGTAATTCTTCCTTGCCCCTTCTCCTCTTCCTCCATCCCAGCCAGTAAAGCTAGAGGGGCCCACAGGACCGGGCAAAGGCAGCTTTCGGTGAGGAACTCAGGCCTACCACCAGGCAGAGGAGTTTCAGTGGCTGACGCTCCAGGCCCTTCCACCCAAGAGGACACCATGTTCTCAGTGTCCCTGGAAGGGGACTCTGGGGATCTACGTTGGCTGGCTCGGAGCGTCCCCGGGTCAGGTTTCCTCAGTTTACTACTCCAAAAGGCATTTCCCTAAGTACCGCAAACATGCCCTATGCACCTCCTGCAGGGTCCCCAAGAGTGAAGGCTCAATACAGCAGTTCCACCTGGGTGACCCTGTCTTCTTCCAATTCTATCACCCTGTTAACCCCACCACTGTAGAGCGGGATGCAGGCTCTTGGGCTCAGGTGTGGCCAAGAGCAGTATCTCTAAAGGCAACTCAAACGACCCTACCGCCGATGAACAGGCCAGACTAGGTTCCAGCACTCTCCCTGACAGCTCGGAAACGCTAACACGAAAACACAGGAGTTACAACTTATTTTGGTCACTGAAGAGAGCAGTTGTGGTTACACAGGGATTGGGTCTGACGGGCACCATTCCTGCAGAGTAGAAAGTAGTTTTAGGAAGCGGACAGAAAGGACCATCCACTTTTATGCAAAGGTGACATTCCTTGATCAAGTGGGCAAAGGTTCTGCTGTCTCAGGTCCCTCCCTTCGCTCCGGATGTCAGACAAATTGGTCTCTTCAGTTCTTGAAGACCTGGTTTTGGGTCACAAAGAACTCCAGGGGCGCTCGACAGCCAGGACAGCTTTCACCCAGAAGACGTGGCTGGATTCAAGGCTACATACTGACCAATGAGAAAGCGTGAATGAATAACCCTTCTGGACAGTGAGAGGGGAAGATGAAAAGCTACCTTGTCTGGTAAGAAAGATCAACGTGTAACGATTCCATTGCATCTGCCTTCTGGGATTAAGAAAGACCAATTGAAAGGCTACTTTCTGAGGGCTAATTCGGACTTGCATTGAAGTCAATGGCTAAACTCCCACTAATATCAAAGGGACCAAGATAAAGCCCAAGGCCTGTAGCTCCAGGCAAACCAGTCCCATCAAGACAAGAGACCCCCCCGCCCCCGCAGCAGAGTTATGCTAGCAACAAAGAGTTTCTAGCTGATGGTCTGGAACAGAGATTCCTAGATTTTAAAGGCCAGAAGGGGCCATGACGACCCTCTCATCTGACCTCCTGAAGAGCACAGCACGGAGAACCTCACCCAGTGATAACTGCAGCAAGCCCATAACTTCGGACATGAAGGAATAAGCACAAGAAACTAAGGTCCAGCCAGGCTCAGGCTCCCCCCTAGCACGAATGGCTGCTGTTTACACCCCCACAGGGCTAGTCCGTGAGGAGCCTGGTCTTAAGGAAACCCCACTGCACGTTGTGAGACGGGATTGGGGACCAGGAGCTCAGGCCTGTGCCAAGAAATCCCATCCTCACGCTGCCAGCCATCAGATTCCCTGAGGTGGAATGCTCGGGGGGGGGGGGGGAGTAGAGGGGAGAGAAGAAGTGAGGGAGATCTTCCTGACTGACCTGACAAGTAGACTCAGGGCCAGAAAATAGGGTTACCATATTTCCACAATCAAAAAAAGAGGACACGGGGGAGCCCCACCCTAGCCCCGTCTCGCCCCATCCACTCCTTCCCACTTCCCACGCCTTGACTTCCCACCTCAGAACCCCAACCCCCTCCGCTTCTTGTCCCCTGACTGCCCCCTCCTGAGAACCCCCCACCCTAACTGCCCCCCTAGGACCCTACCTGTCCCCTGACTGCCCATGGGTGGCAGGTTTGTAGAAGTTTTGGTGGTGCCCAGAACCCGCCCCCCCCCACCTGCCTAAGGCTCTGGGAGGGGGGTTGGGTGGGGGGAGGAGGTCTGGGGTGCAGGTCCTGGGCTGGGGATTAGGGTGCAGGAGGGGTGCAGGCTCTGGGACAGAGTTTGGGTGCTGGGTGCAGGCTCTGGGCTGGGGCAGGGGGTGGGTGTGCAGGAGGGGGTGAGGGGTGCAGGCTCTGGGATGGAGTTTGGGGGTGGGAGGCGGTGCAAAGGGAGGGGATGCAGGCTTTGGGACGGAGTTTGGGGATAGGAGAGGGTGCAGGGGTGAGGGCTGTGGGTCTGAGGATGAGGGGTTCATGATGCAGGGGGGGCTCACGGATGGAGCAGAGGATTAGGGTGCGGGGGGGTGAGGGCTGGGGCTGAGGGGTCTGGGGTGTTGGAGAGGCTCAGGGCTAGGGTGGAAGGGCAGGGTAAGGGCAGCCTGCCTTGCCATTAGTGGATGGGGGGCATTAGGAACCTGGGGCAGCAGACAGCAGTTGCTGCATGGAGCAGGGTAGGAATGTACACAAGCAGGCAGGGGAGAGGGGCCCGCTGCTTTCTTTCAGCCAGGGACAGAGGGGGGACCCACGGTGGGAGTGGGCGGTGGCAGGTGGAGGCCGGGGCCCACTCCAGGTAGGGCTGGGGGAGAGACCCAGCTCCAAATATTGCTGGAGCAGGGCCCCCGGCCGTGGATATTGCTGGAGCTCGGGCACCACAAAAGAATATAACCCACCACCCCCCCACCCCATATTCACCCCACCACATAGGCCCATCCAACCCTCCCCCTGCTCCCTGACTGCCCCCGGGACTCCCCTTACCATACCCATGCCGGCTCCATGCGTAGGCAAAACACGCTGCAGGTGGGACTGTTTGTGTAGTTGTGTGGCAGGCAGCGGGAGGGAGGGGGGGAAATCAGGGGAGGGGCTCTGGCTGCTAGAGGCCAATGGGAGCGACGCAATCAGGCCCAGCCGCCCAATCACCACGCCGCACTCTGCAGGGAAGGGAGGGAGGGGGAAAAATCCCGGACCTTTTAACCTTGTTACCAATTGCTCCCGGACGGCTATTTAAAGACACAGAAGCCGGACATGTCCGGGGAATACAGATGGATGGTAACCCTACAGAAAACCATGATGGCCAGAGCCAGCCTGGGACGGAGCAGATGGCAAGAGCCCTGCCTCAGTTTGCTTCTTACTCTCAGAACAGGAGGAGGGAGGCTGTTCCCAAGGACCTCACTTAGATAATGGCTTAAAGGGTCTGGCAAAGACGCTTAGCATCTCTGCTTGGCCAGTACAGATGCGATCTAGCTGGGCAGTTTCTGGGCTCATCCCAGAATTAGACCTTGACAAACTTAGCACCCCGCTCCAGGGGAGCACAGACAGTCCCATGGACAGGAAGTAGCGGCTTGGCACAGCCACAAGAACTGGGGAATCCCAGGAATTCCCCCCTCCAGCGGTGGGTACAACTGCCTGTCTCAACAAGCCAAGCCACAATGACCACACAGGGAAGCCTGGGTGGCCAGGCTAAAGCTCATGCTCCTAGAAGGCTGAGACACCCCACAGAACCCTCCAAGATCCTAACGGAGGAACGCTCGCACTTATCAGCTGGGCCTAGAGGAACCAGAAACCCACCGCAGCACAAACGGATACCAAGGTCCCCACTCTAGGCAGGTCCATACCTGAGATGGCATCAGGAACCTGTGAAACAGACACTTCAGATGATTTCAATACAAATAGCTCAGAGGCTCCTCACCAGAAGCCTGCCTGTGTTAAGGAGCCCTTTTGAAAGAAGGCTCTGTTGCCCCTGTAGATCGCAGCTGGACCCAATTTCTGAAAGGAAGCTGCTTGCACTGACCTTTGAGGGAGCTATTAAGAGGAAGAAGATTCACCTGTGGGAGAGGCCATCCCTGATTGGGGAGGAGCCATGGGAGATTATAAGGAGGAGTGTGTTTGGGGGAGCAGACCAGGGCTACTCAGAGAGTAAACACTCTCCTTGTCTTAACTGATAACACCACTCTTGTATTCAGTGCTGAGGGGAGTCAGGGGCTGGACTGGCTCAGGGAGGGTTGTGTGGTGGAGGAAAGATGTGTTCCTTCCTCATGGAGTTGGTCGGTCGGGATCTTCATGAAGCTCTTAAAGACGCCAACCCAAAGGTGGGGGATACAAGTGACCAGCTGCCAATCACTTGGCTAGGTGGAGAGGGGTGAATACACATCCTTCAAACGAAGCCAACAAAAGTAATCCTTAGGGTACCGACCTTGGGTCTATTCCCAGCTCCACCACAGGCTCATCTGTGTGACTCTGGGCAAGTTCCTAGCTCATTCTCCAAGTCCCTAACTCCTCCCCCATCCCGCGGACGTTTGGGCTCTCCGGGCTGAACGGCTCTCTCGGTATGAAGGATCACTGTTCAAGGTCAGGATATGCTTGTGCAGGACGGCCCTGACCCCAAGTGTTGGTGGACTGTGAGGTTTATCCTGGCCGTGTCCTGGGACAGAGCATGAAGAGATGAGAGAGGAGACAGAGATACAGGCAAGGACGAGGCCCTGACGTTTCTCGGTCTTCTCCACTACAGCTCGGTTCTTTAGGGAAGGGCCGTGCCTTGGCTCTTCCGGTGGGCCTGAGTTCCAGCCCTTTAACCGTAGGTGGGGTGACATACACAGCAAGTGTGAGCCCAGGGGACTCGGAAGGGGTCAGCGAGAGGATCTACCCCGTGCCCAACGGACTGGTAAAGCAGCGTGTGTATCTTCAGGTCTCTCTTTCCAGCCCGCTGAGATTAGATCCGGCTGCTTGTGCTCCTGCCGTCCTAGAGAGGGCGTAGTCACCTCTACGGAAGCTGAGACGCTCCTTTACTTTCTAGCGCTCACGTTTGGTGGGAGCAAGACGGCACCATTCACGGGAGCCTTCGCTGCGATTCTGCTGCCCTCTGAACGTTCGTAGCCTGGCGCTTGTCCAGAGGAGATAGAGGTAGGGGGTGCTGGGCTCCTGGCACCAGCACTGCGAAAATCTTACCCAGCGGTTTATTTGATGGCTGTAGACTTGGGTTCTTCTCCCAACCAATCGCCACCTCGCCAGGGCTAAGACAAGCTGCCAGCAGGTCGGATGGGATGGGGAAGGGGAAGGGGAAGGAACTCTGCCCAGCCATGCTGTCAAAACCATCCCCCTGCACTCCTGGACTGGTCTAGCCCCAGGGACATGATGGAGTCTAGCCTCTCGGAGCCAAAGGGAGGTCTGTGGGCCCTCGGGCGGCAGGAAAATCTCAGCTTCAGCCAGGGGTAGACGCTGGGGGGTGGGTGTTTCCAGCTGCTTGGTACCAGCTGGCAGGAGCGGGAAGGTTGAGTTACCCTGCGTGGGTCCAGGAGTGTTTCCAAGCAACTCCCCCGCTCCCCCCCCCCCCCCAATTCACAGGGGCAGCGCCTGCACCCGGACCAGGCTGACTCTCTTTGGTGCCAGAAGGGGGAGACCCGGAGCCGAGCAGCGCTCGCTATGGCATGTCCCCTCTGCCAGTCCCAGGGTGAAGAGAGGGGTCCCAGCTCCCCCTGCCCAGCACTTACCCTGCCAGAAGATCCCCCCGGGGGGGAAGGGGGGGGCGAGGATGTTCTTAGAAGGCAACTGCCACTTTAGCCCAACAGCTGTGGAATGCAGGGGCTGGAGGAGCTGGGGAGGGGATTGGGTTCCACGCACGGCTGGCAGGTGGGACCAGCCGAGCAAGGGCAGTAAATCTCTCAGGTGGTTGTGGTTGCTGCAAAGACAGCAGCTCCAGCTTTCCTTGCAGGGAAACAAGCCTGCTCTGCAGGTTCTGGGGCCGGCTTGGGGGCAGACAACCGGCCCACAGGCTTGGGAAGCGCTTTGAGATCTATGGCTGGAGAGCACAGGCTGAGCCCTAAGGAGTAGATCAGTTACGTGCCTGGCTGCAGGCGATGCTCAACAGCGCCCACTTCTTCCAAGCTGGCCCATTCTGATAGCACGTCAAGACCAGTCTCAGGCCCGTGGCTGGGATCTTGAGCTCTCACTGCGGGATCAGGCACCAGATACCTCACCCTGGAACGTTTCCTTCTGGGCTGTTCCCTTTTAAGATTCTTCTTGTCCTCTGGGCTGGGAGCTGGAGAGGGAAAGGAGGCCGACATGGAGAAGGCGGCAAAAGGACAGAGGGAAGCAGATGCCTGGAGTTACGCCAGCAGCCAGGTCTGCTCAGGAGGCACCATAACACCATCGCCCAGTGTGTCCCTTTCTACAGCACAAGCCAAATGAAAGCGGTTTGCGAGATTCACCCACGTGCGGAAATACCGAGGACGCTCCTTGCTCAAACCTTCCGCGGCCCAGACGCATAAACCCTGGGTTCTCCCGAATGATTAATGGAGCACCACACCGGAGCGTGGGCTTTTACAGAGCAAATAAGGAGAGATTCCCCGCCCAGAAGAACCCCCAGTCTCTGTTAAAACGAGGACAGGAAGAGGAGGCAAACGCTACAGAGAGGGGCTAGGACAATGGGGTCATGCAGAGACTTCGAAAGCTAGGATGTCTTTTGCTGGTTACAGCAGCTGGGACCCCCAGCTCAGAACACTGATGGTTCTGCCATCTCACAAGCTGGAGACTAGTTCCTATGGTGACTCCTCTGAGCCTGGGGTATAAAATGATCCTACACTCCTGTGCTGCTGGCCCTCTGACACCTGTTGCTACAAACACCAGCTGAATTCGTAGCCTCCCGCCGGCTCTTTTCGCTTTGCAGCTCTGCGCCGATGGAGGAGAGCAGGGTTTTTGCTGGCCTCAATGCTGCACAGACCTGAGGGCCCTGTAGGAATGGGTATGTAAAAAGGCATCACAATTTGGCAGGATGTAACCTAGTGTCCATAGGGAGGAGCGGCTTGGGTCACCTAGGCAATCCCCTCTCGCACTGCGCCATCCCACAGCACCAAGAGGAAGATGCCAACAGGGGAATGTTTGAGAGCAAGGGGCCCCCCATAGGTTCTCTCTCCTGCTCTGAGCAGGATGGATTCATTCACTGGAGGACTGGCTGGTTTTCTACCAAAGAGGCACCAGATTTTGGCACAATATCCCCATCCATTAGTATTATGCCAATAATTCCCATGAGAAGCTACAAGAGCCCTGAGAAGCTCCCTGCAAAGCTAGAGCATCGGGTTCAAGGCAGCTGGAGACAGGTTTTCAAAGATCTCTGCCCCCATACAGGCACCACGGGAGGTGACCAGGTTCTCCAGGAGATATTAGTGTGCCTCATGCAGGCCAGCTGCTTAGCTCTTTTGAAAATTCAGCCCCAATAGTGGGTGCTGAACATTTGGGAATTTGGAAATTTTGAAAGAGCGCTAAAAGCAGAGACCTAAGCAATGATGATACCTACCAAGAGGTCAAGACACAAGCTGAGAACCACCACATTTGATTCAATAGATGTACCACCTTATATTACCCCAATCGGTACCTTAAGGATATTTGCTTCGAGGCCTTTGTCCAAATCTTCTTTAATCTACCCCCACCCTGGTTCATAGAATCATAGAATATCAGGGTTGGAAGGGACCTTAGGAGGTCATCTAGTCCAACCCCCTGCTCAAAGCAGGACCAATCCCCAGACAGTTTTTTTCCCCCAGATCCCTAAATGGCCCCCTCAAGGATTGAGCTCATAACCCTGGGTTTAGCAGGCCAATGCTCAAACCACCGAGCTATCCCTCCCCCCTAAACACTCTTCCATGGCTCTTTGGAGTCAACACTGGGTTGAAAAATACTCTAATAATGTTGTCTGTCTCCCACCGGTCCTTTGTTCTTTACTGATCATTTGGGAAGGGAAGAAAGGTTCAGCGTTCCTTCGTTTAGAGGCGTGAGGATAAATTATTTTCCTAACGCTGCCCAGTTGCTGGCGCGAGTAGGAGGTTTATAAGATGAGGACTTTCCAGGGATAACATTTAGCAGCTGTGTTTTGGAGGCTTACAGCAATAACGCACCTCCTTCTGGAGATTAAAAGGAGCCATATGGTTTGCAGCAGCTATTATTTCACACACGACACATGGAGACGTTATTTCTAATTAAAGTCAGGGAAAGGGATTTCTCCCCTCCCCCAAATATTTTTACACAGCGTTCTCCTGGTTTTGAAGCCAGGGGATTTAAGCTTCAGCTACACTGAGGGCTTGCACACGTCACTGGGGTGTGAATAAGCCCCCTCCCTGAGTGATGTCACTTACACCGACCTAAGCGCAGGTGGGGACAGCGCTATGGTGGCAGAAGAACTTTTCCTGCCGCCCCACGCGGAGGTGGATTTGTTGTGCTGACGGGACGGCTCTCTCCCGGCGCCATAGAGCGTCTGCACTACAGATGGAGCGTTTCTAGCGTAGACTCGTCCTCCACCGAAGAACCCGGCTGGGCCTGACATTTCCTGAGGTGTTGGACATGCTTTAGGGCAGTCGGTTTTTCCTGTTCTTTGGCATGGATGATTCCTTGCGTGGAGTTTTTATTTTATTTTCCTCTTGCTAATCCCATGTCTCTAGTGACCTCAGAGGAAGGACTTCCCTTGAGGCAATCGGGAGAAGCTAGAAGACCAACGAGGCACGGGACCCTTGGTGGAGGAATCCTTCCCCATTGTAACAGGGTGCTCGGTCCCTTTAAGAAGGAGTTTTGAGCCCCCGCACCCCCATTCAGCTCTTTCCAGTGGTGTGAGTGTGAAATGAACCACGTACAGAAGGAGGTTCACTTTCCTTTAGTTCATCACTGCCACGGTCTGCAGCTTTCTGCCCACCGAAGGACAACAGGCAAATGCTTACACCCGCCTGAGAGCGGGCGTGGGTGAGTTGCTGGACTATGACAGGCAATGGATTAGCCACGCCCCCATGGAAACACAGGCCAGCAACTGGGAACATGAGGCACAGAGATAGTGCAACCACACCCTGCTCCTGCCCCCCAAAAGCCCCCCTCAGGAGAAGGGGGACAAGCAGGGAAGCTATGGCTGAGTGCTAGCTAGCGAACCTTGTGCTACGAGACGTTGTGGTTGTGCTGTACTCTACCATAACCTTGGCTGTGTCCTCTGGTCTCTTCCCCCAGGGAAGGACGAGCATTCAATTTAATCTACCCTATGTGGGCTGCTGCACTGGTTTTCTCCATTGAGCCAACCTAGGTGGTAGGTTCTGAGACAACCAGGAACAAGAAATGCTGGGGGGGACCTAATCTCGAGGTACTCACTGTATTACTTTCCCCTTTGCATTGATGGATTCCGATTCTCTTGCAGATTTAGTGCTGTAGCTTTATACTAAAGGTAAAAATGTTGTGTTCTCTGTTTTACATAAGGCAGAAATGCTGAGGCCACTTGAAATGCACTAGCTGTATGATTCATCTATACCAGAAAATCAGCGGCAGAACTGAGAGAACAACAGGGGATCCGCTAATTATCTTCCTCAGTCAATACAGGCTGGGCATTTGCAGAAGATCACCATAATCCAGTTTGGGTTTCTTCAACTCTTTCTTTTCAACAGCATGTAACTTGGAATTGCTGATGCACAGCCCTGATCTCTTCATTAAAACGCTCTGTGTGATCAGCTGTGAAATCCCGCAGTGCTGCTATGGAAACAAACTGCCACAACACAGGCATTTGGGGTGGCTGATGGAGGACTTAAAACCAGCCATCAGAGAAATTGACAAAGTTCAGCCTCCTGGGTGCTAGGATGCTAGAAGCGACTGATGTTTAGGTTCAGAAAGCAGCCCACTACCACGCCTCTAGGCGCCTCAACAGAGAGATTCGAATTATTTACACGGTTTACTGATGCCTTCACGCAAGGATGCATCAGTTTACAAATCTCTCTGGAATACAAGAATGGGTGTGTTTGTGATACAGCAACTTATGAAGCATAACAGGACCAACGGGATAAAACTGTCATTTCTGATCTTTACAGCTACCAGGTCTACAAAGAATGGCTGGGCAAAAGAATAATTACAATGAAACACACCCTTCAAGTAGCCCTGGCTTATTTCCATGGCAGTAATGGCTAAGGATCTCCAGCAGGGACAGTTTAATCCCAGGGAGCTGAATGAATAAATCATGCTCCTCTTCCAGGCCGGAGCCACCCAACTGTTGTGTATTAATATGGGACATCTGTGCTGGAAAAGGCCTGGCTAGGGAAGTAGGTCCATGCAGCACCCCCCAGGCCAGGCCCAACTGCCATGAGCGATCATTCGCCCACTGACGTGGTACCACCCCTCACTCTCTTTGCAACAAGAGGCTGGAAGAAAAGCTTGTATGTCCTCCAGCAGACAGAGGTGCTGGTACCCTGAGGAGGGTCGGTCCATGCGAGTTACCCGGCGGGCAGTGAGGTGAATTCCCACAGTCGGGCTGGCAGGCAATTGGCAAGTCCCAGCAGGCAGACTGGGGCAGGAGGATTCAGCTAAGCGTGTGTAGTCTAGGGCCAGCTCCATGCAATGTCAGAAAGCCCCCAGCTATTCCCCTGCCAGGCTGGAACTGCTAAACTCATTCAGTGACTCTCACATTTGGGCCCAAGGCACGGCTGCGGGAAGCACGGCTCCATATTTGGGCTCAGTGAAGCTAACAGCTCTAGGCTGCACGGGAGGATCACTACAAAAGAGATCTCAGCCAGGGCGGAGCTAAACGCCCTCAGCAAATGGGGGAGCATGCCTGCTTTCCCAGGGGGGCCCTAGGGCAATACACACAATGCTCCAGCCGGATCAGATGGAAGGAGCAGGGCTAATGGATTAGGCAGGAGGGCGACATGACATCCGTCATGGAAACACTGACCCCTCCGTTCTCCCTGAGACCGACACCCTCCTCCCCCTTCCTCTGGCCCTTCTGTCGGCTTCCTGGCTCATTCCCCATCACCTTGAAACTCCCAGGCCCTGAGTCCGGCACAGCACTGTCTTCAGCCCACTGTCCTGGCCCCATTACCACCCCTCCCGCCCTGCAACGTGACATCCACCGAGCTCCTGCTTCACAACCAGTCACTCATAGTGCGATGGTGCTTAGAGGCTCCCCTTGCGCTAGGCGCTGTACAAACCTACTGTCGCTGCCCCACAGAACTTACAATTGGACCGAGCTAGGAGGATCTGTCTAGGGCCGGAGCCTCAGCTGGGGTAAAGGAGAACAGCTCCATTGAAGTCAATGGGGCTATGACCAGAGTCTAGACCTAATCACCCATTACACCCGCCACACCCGTTCATTGTGCTCGGCCTGTTTCAGCCCCGCCTGGTGCTCTCCTCCGCCCTGTTCCTTCATGCTGCTCACTGTCTGTGGGAAACCTCCAGCAGGCCAAGCAACCTCACTCCCTCTTCAATTCCTCCAGCTGCAACTTGCCCTCCTCGGCCTTTAATGCAGCTCGAACTGCAGCAGAATAATTCAGAGTCCTAAACAAGTCAATCTGGGACCCAGGGAGCCCAATTTAAGCTTGTGGGCCCAGATCCTCACAAGAATTTCGGCCCCCAACTCCCATTGAAATCAATTCGGTGCCTAAATACCTGTGAGGATCTGGTCCTCAGTCACTTTGAGGGCATCTTCCCGCCCCCCAATTAGATCAGAAGCACGTTGGCACAGGCACGCCTCTCTGTATATGGGTGAGACGTGCCAGGCAGCTGTTTCAATCCTCCACATTCTGTAATAATTAATGCCAGGAGCTCAATGCCCACACTGCCAGGGCGGAGCTCTTCACCCAGCTCGGCCCTTCGTCACTGCTCTCCATTTCCACGCTACGTCTCTTCTCCACCTCTTCTCTCTTGTTCCTCCTGCCCATTCCGAAGTCTGGTGTCCCCCACTCCTTGCTCACCCTCCCTTCCGTCCTCTCCTCTTCTGTTTCGCAGCCTGATCTCTCTGTCCCCTTTCCCTTCTCTTCTGTTCCCCTCCTTTCATTACTCCCCCAGCATCACTCTCCTCCCGGGGTGGTGTATGCCCATTCCATCTCCCTCTTTAGTCCTCCCTCTAGGGTCCCCCGATCTTCACCTTTCTCTCCCCAGCTCCCTGCAACCCACTTCCTCCTTCCCTCCATTGACTGCCAAGATCTCCAGTATCTCCACCCACCCCCCCACGTATTCATAGAACCTTTTCCCTCTGCCCCTTTAGTGACCCCATTTGGGTTTCCAGATAGGAGGGGTCGCCAGTGGCACATGGTTGGACAAACACCTGTCAGGGAAGGTCTAGGTGTACTTGGCCCTGCCCTGCCTCAGCACAGGGGGCTGGACTAGATGACCTCTCCAGGTCCCCTCCAGTCTGACATTTCTATGAATCTATGCTGCTTAAACCTACTGTGTTGCCTCTCTCAGCCCTCCTCCCCCATTTGCAAACAGCCCAAAGTGCAGAATGGGGGAGAAGGGGGTCACTCTGATGGGAGGCGTGGCCAGGCAGAAGTGGCCCATCCCTATGACACTCCCTTGCAGCTCAGGCTGCAGCTTTGGGTACAAGACCCGTTCTTTCTGATAGTGTAGTTCCACGCCAAGTGCCCTCTTCAGGCAGAAACCTGGGCCCAGCAGCTTCACCCAGGCCGAGCAGCTTAGCTTGGGCCGGGAAGGGAAACTATCCCAGTGGCTGGGCTGGCAAGCAGAGTCAGCACACTAGTGCCAGGATGGAATAACCGAGATTTCCACCTTAGCTCTGCCGTTGGCTTTTCCCCATGGTAGAGCCCAGGGCTGGGCTGGCACACACAAACACGCAGGCCCGGCTCTCCGGTGGCTTGGGAAACAATGACCTCCACAAAGCTGCGGCTGCACGGCTTGGGAGATGGGGAAGAGCAGGAAGCGGAGAAACCACGGGGGAGATGACTAAGCCTTGCAGCAGGGCCCCAGTAGCTGCTACTGCTGGATAGAGATACTGGAATCCAACAGGCAGCCGGCCCCGTTCCACCTACTCAACCCAATGCTGAGCTGTAGGAAGTGGGTTTAACACATTTCATCCAGCAAAGCCCTAAATGGCCAGGGACTGAGTTGTCTGAAAGGCACCTCTTTCCCTGTGCTCAGGGAGGACCAGCAGGGCCACCCAAGCTGAAGACCCACTGGAGAGCAGCTGAAGGATGTATTCCACAAGAGGCCCCCAACTCTGGAACTCACCAGCTCCCTGATCAGCAAGGGACCCTAGCACATTGAGTCCTGGGCCATGACTCTCTTTGGTGCTACAATAATACAAATAATAGATAGTAATCACTGACCTTCAGAGCCCTGGCTGTCAGGGATAGAGGATCCCGGTGGGACAGGTCTGCACTAAGTGTCTGGCTGCCGGGTTATTCAATATGTTAATTACCGGTTGAAAGGGGCTGGGTTAGTTAGAGGCATGGTCTATTTTTACAAGCTTATTTTCCGATATGTCAAGGAGCGTTTAGCGCAAGGGAGACGAGCTCTGCTTCTCTTTATGAAATGAGTGCACCAATCACGGCAATTTAGACAGGCAGGCCAAGGGGGGGAAATGAACAGTGAGCGCAGAGATAAAGAGAAGGAGATTGAAGCAAATACCAGAGAGTTTGAGCAGCAACTACCTTTCTTGGACACTTTCCTCCCTTCCTTAACTGAGCGGTTTTTTTTAGTGGCTCTACGGGTGCTGGCAGGTTGTGGCGCACAGGTCAGACGCACAGGAAGTCCAGTGGCTGACATCAGCATAGCCGTCATGCCTACAGGGGACACGAGGTCAACATGCAGGAAGGAAACAATGCGGAAATAAATTTATTTAAAGGGGGAAAAAAAAAAGGAATAAATTTTTCAAAGAAAATAAAAAAAACCTTGATTCAAAGAACACAAAGTATTTGTAAAGCAAATAAATGGGAAAGGTGATTCAGTTTGATTTCAGTGCAAGGACAGGAACTGGAGAATCCAGACGAGGAACGGCTCGGATGGTAAATTAAAGCGGAGGAATGTGTTCATGAATCTGATAAATGCTACCTGAAGCCGCTGTTTTAACAGAAGGCCTGTCTTCACCTCGGACTTGGAGCCTATGGATTAGCGGAGACGTAGGACTCCGCTAGTTAGATGGTAAGTGCCTCTACGGCTCAGCTCTGCAAGGTGGGGAGTACTTTTGACTCCACATTAAGAGGCTCGGCACTTTCCAAATTTGTTCCTTCGGCCTGGTCCACACTAACCCCCCACTTCGAACTAAGATACGCAGTACCTTAGTTCGAACTTACCGCGGGTCCAGACGCGGCAGGCAGGCTCCCCCGTCGACTCCGCGTACTCCTCTCACCGAGCAGAAAGTACCGGCGTCAACGGCGAGCACTTCCAGGATCGATCTAGGATCGATTGCTTACCGCCAGACCCGGAGGTAAGTGTAAACCTACCCTTAGATTGTAAACTCCTTGGGGCGGAGACTGAGGGCCCTGCTTTCATTTACGCTGGTGTAAACCTGGTGTGGCTCAACTGGTTTCAATGGAGTTACACTGGAGTCACACCAGTGCAACAGCAGAATTGGTCTCACTGTCATATTCTAGGCCTCATACAGCTCGGGACACGTCGTCTGCACATTGACCCCGATTCATTGAAACACTTAAGCACATGCTTAGCTTCAAGCATTACGGCACCCCATTGACTTCAGCCGGATCTCTTCGGGGCTTTGCTAATCAAAGCCACAGGAAAGCACTGTCCTACGACGGATTTGTTGAATTCGGTTAATTATTCCTCTTAAAAGAACACCTGTTCCCTAAAGGGAAATTGGCACAGACAGAACTTCAGGGTTGACTCTATCGATCTAATGCTGCAACATTCACTACTGAAATACAGGCCAGTTACAATCCTGTAATGTAACGTAATGCAATCTAATGTAATAAAACTACCCGAATGCGGATATATTCAAGGAACCGCCTGCCTGCCTCACTCCCCAACAGAAGAGTATTCTACCCTGACAGACACCAGGATATTTAGAAAATCCCTTTTAAATGCAGCTCTTGACAGTGGTCAACATTTAGCAAGAGTTACCCACCAGGGTAGTACATGAGATGTAGCGATGTGTATTTCCCTATTAGGGTTTCCCCTACATGGGGAGTGTTGGTAACCAATGGCTTATAACTCTGTTAGCTGATATTTTAAATATTTTGTTTTTCAAACCCTTGTTCGGTTGGGGAAGGAAAGGCAGCATAAAAGATGCACAAAATGAAATCGTTCTTTAACTAGTACAATAAAATATCAGATACATGCACATAAGCTATAAGCAACTGAAAACAGGGTATTAGCATGGGACATCTCAAGAAACCTTAAGTACAGGGGGACACTACCAGCTCGGCCTAAAATATAAAACTCACTAAGAACATCTATGGACTTTGCAGAGTCAAACACCCCCGTGAAAGGTCAGGGCGAAATGCTATCCAATAAGAATTCTCCACTCACAGCAATGACCGCATTCTGTACACACTTTACAACACCTTACAGTGACTCCTAGGGTTCCTTCTTATACAGCCCCTAAGACCTGACAACCTTAGGGTCTGATCCAAAGCCCATGGAAGGTGGGAGACAGGAAAGATTATTAACCCCTTTTACAGATGGGGAAGTGGGGCACAGAGATTAAGTGACTTGCCCAAGGTCACCTGCAACACCTATGGCAGAGCTGGGAATTAAACCGAGCTCTCCCAAGCCACAGTCCATCATCTTAACAACAAGATCATCCTTCCTCTCTAACAAGTGACTACCAGAGATGCAAGGCAGTGAAGAACTGGGCCTGATATTTGTATCCTGTCTACAGCACTGCAAAAGCTATCACAAATTGTTACTCTGACAGGCAAGTATTATGGTGATGGGCATTTTAGAACTGCATGTCAGACTAAAACAGAGATGATTTCAAAGGCAACCCCTTTGAAATGGAAGATTGAAGGGGGGAAAATGAGAGAAAAATAAAGGGAAGAGGAAAAAAGGATAGAAGAGAGAGGAGGGAAAGGATTGTAGGAGATGAATGAAGTTCTATCAAAGATCTAGACACAGAGTACATGGATAAACTACAAGCCACACTCCAACAGACAGGAAAGATCATTTTTAACGAAATCTCTGAGGAATGTCAATCTCTGGGTTTCCTTTCACATCACTCCTGCTTACCAAGAGACATGAGAAAACGGAAGCTCTCTGCCTTCTCACCAGCTAAGGGCCTCTGCCACACACCGTGCTGGAGGCCAGCACTCCGGATCTCTAAACAGCTTCCACCGTGGTGGACTGTGACACCACAACACACACGCACTCCTTACGCAGCAGCCGTGGGACAGGAAATGCAGAGAGTCCCCAGCAGCTGTGGGGTGTTGACAAAGGGAGACTCTTGATTTTTAGTGGGTGAAAACATTAAGCTATTAACCTATTGTCCGGTAACGATACCAGAGCTAGGTTCTCAGCGGTTAGAAATCAATGTAACAGTCAGAGCTACGCCAGTTTACACAAAGCTAAGAATCAGGCCCATAAACTCACCAATGAAAAATGCCAGTCAGAACCGAGTGTCTTTTTAATCCTGGACTAAAAACCTGGTTCCTGCAAGACTGCTGGTACTCCTCAATTTTCAGGAAGCACCGAGCGGGACTAGACCCGAAATCCTTTTGCATTTCCACAGCAATGGGACACGGCCTTCTTTTCGTTAATGGCGAATATGTGGATCATTTTTATTCCAGCCTCCTTAACCTCACCATTGCAACCACGCTATTACCGACTGGCTGCACGTACGTTCCACCGGCCACTTTTCATTGGCTGGAGGGCGAACAAATTCTTAGCACTGGTGGGTATGGACCCAGAACAGCATTCAATTTGCTTTACCACGTTTATTAAGGGTTTTGGCTACAAAAACTGAAGTGTTTTGTGCCTCTCTAGACTGTCAAAATGGTACTCAGGGGCAGGAAGATTCACAAATCCACACTGGAATATTAGCCCTAGGAATAATACACTTTCGTATTCAGAAGGAGACAAGATATTTTGTTCTCTGTAGTACCAAGGCATCTACTGGTTACATTTTCGAACAAGCCCTTCGCACTGTCTCCCATGCTGTCCCTGGCTCTTGGGAGGAGCTCCCTGTAAAGGTCTGCAAAGCTACCTCATTAGCCTCCTTCAAATCCGTCCTCAAAACTCCCCTTTGCCATGAAACTTACACTTGACAACCGTTGGAGTGCTGGTGTGCTGAGTCCACTGCCTGTCACCAAGAGCGCTTCATTGCTTCCCTGTACATCCCTATTGGTCTGAATCCATTTGCCTCTTGTCATATTTAGATTGTAAGCTCTTTGGGGCAGGGACTATATTTTTGTTCTGTGTTCGTACAGCTCCTAGCGCAATGGGATCCTGATCCATAACTAGGGTCCTAGGTGCTATGGTAATTATACTAGCTCTCAATACAGAGCTTTTCATCTGTAGATCTCAAAGCACTTTATAAAGGAGATCAGTGTCATTATCCCCATTTTACAGATGGAGAAACTGAGGCAAGGTGTGCGGAAATGACTTGCCCATGGCTACTCTGCAGGCCAGTGGCAGAGCCAGGAATAGAACCCAGGTCTTTTGAGCCCCAGTCCAATGTTCTAGCCACTAGGCAAAATTGCTTCTGATAAATAATAAACTGATAAATAATAAATCAGCCTACAAGTTTCTGATCAGGCAGGGATGTAAACACAGTTCTTCCGCTTGCCACAGAAGGAGAAATGATAGAGCTCCTCTTAACTGGACAATTTGATTATGTTAATTAATCAGCTAAAGTTTGTAAGGAACTTTGAACAAAGTGCTACACAGGATCATCTTCAAATGTACACAAGTGATACGGAACTGAGAAGTGAATTAATGATCTAAGCTTAATGGCTCTAGAGAAGATCACGGAAATATTGTGCGTATGCCATTAGAAAGCACAGGAGCTGAAGAACTGTGCATCTGAAAAAACGGAGTTAACAGATTTTTACGGCCACAAGGGACCATTAGGATAATCTAGTCTGACCTCCTGTAGAAAACAGGCCATAGAATATATCAGTTTCATTATCAGAGGGGTAGCCGTGTTAGTCTGAATCTGTAAAAAGCAACAGAGGGTCCTGTGGCACCTTTAAGACTAACAGAAGTATTGGGAGCATAAGCTTTCGTGGGTAAGAACCTCACTGACTTGCATCTGAAGAAGTGAGGTTCTTACCCACGAAAGCTTATGCTCCCAATACTTCTGTTAGTCTTAAAGGTGCCACAGGACCCTCTGTTGCTTTTTTCAGTTTCATTAGTTAATCTTTATCAGTGCAATATTGATCCCAGTGTGCATCTGGGACAATACACTAACAACGCATATTAGAGGTGAGGAATCATCATAAATAAAATAGAAATGAATGACATGAACTTTATACCCACACAGCACGTCAGGAGGTGAAACCATATCTACTATTCAACACAGACAGCAATGATCACATGACATCACGAGCGATTCCTCCTTGGAGCATCTATAATGAAGGCAGGAAGATGAACTACTAGGCTGTCCTTCTCCTCTACTGTCTGTTGTCTTTGGGGAGGACACGTGGAAGAGGAATCAAACGCAGCACGAACTGAAGCACGCAACAGTGACAAAGCACATCCTTCCTGAAACCAAGGAATCACTGAGCAAGCGGCCAGTCACTTGGTGCATCACTGTTCGGGCTCACTCACATTTGAATCATTTGCGTAGCCAGCAGCTGTTTTTCCCTTAAGCTTCTAATGTAACACAGGAAATCTCAGCACTCAGCAATCAACCCTTGTGGAGCCTGCCGGTAAAAATGACTTGTGATGCTTCCTTATGCAGATAAGCCGGCTTTGCTGTGGCTTATCATGCTCGACTCCTCTTCAGCACCCGGAAATCACTGGGTACGTCCACACTGCAATCAGAGGCGTGACTGCAGGTTGGGTAGACAAACCCACGCGAGCTTAAATTTAGCTTGCACAGCTAAAAAGAGCAGGGAACCAGCAGCAGCCCAGACTGTACCAGCCCACCTGGAACCCGGGGTACGTAACCACGTTCCTAGCTCAAGTCCGTGCCGCGGTGGGCTCCTGGCTATTTTTAGCTGTGCTGGGCGGATTAAAGCGAGCGCAAGTACGCCTACCCGAGCAGCCCTCTGATTGCAACACAGGTCAACCCAGTGCCACTGTTAACTCTGTCTCATCACTGGGGCTCTTGGCATCAATTTAACAAGACGAGGGAGCCAATTACGTTCGTATCCATTAATGACAAGTATTTATAGGCATGCGCTCAGCCTTAGAACCAGGGCACATATTACAAGGCTCAAAGAAGAGATTTCTGACTCTTTCTATGACCACGATGATCTACGTGGGGATGAAACAGAAGCAACAGCACACGAGGAGGAGTCGTGATTTAAACTCCGTCTTCCTTAAAGTTGGCTAGTGAGTGGCAAGAGCTTTTTAAGGAATGCAGATTTCCCACTGCAGGAGAGCGACAAATGAGGGCTAAGCTTTTGTCTAGGGACAGGACGGGTTTGTATTTTCAGAGCTACGCAGCGGGTTAGCCATGCGACACATACAGCACTGCAGCGGCACCAATGCATGTACTCCCCTGCCCGGAGGGAGAGTGGCTATATCCCAACATAGACCAACCCTTAGGGTACGTCCAGACTACCCGCCGTATCGGTGGGTAGCGATCGATTTATCGGGGATCGATATATCGCGTCTCGTTAAGACGCGATATATCGATCCCCGAACACGCTCCCCGTTGACTCCGGAACTCCACCAGAGCGAGCGGCGATAGCGGAGTTGATGGGGGAGCCGCGGCCGTCGATCCCGCGCCGTGAGGACCCAAGGTAAGTCAATTTAAGATACTTTGACTTCAGCTACGCTATTCACGTAGCTGAAGTTGCGTATCTTAGATCAATCCCCCCCCCCCCCCCCCCCCAAGTGTAGACCAGCCCAAAGTGTCAGAGCCAAACTGACATAACTCCACTGACTCCAGCAGAGAATTTGGCTGCTGTTATTGGATCTGTGTTGGAATTTGAAAATCTACCTCCAGTGCAGTGCAGATCTTAGCATGTTGTTTGTGCATACAAACTACACGTGTGTTGTAAGCCAGGTTAGTCTTACTCTGGCAATGGTCACAGCAATCAAGGATCTAACTGGTCTCCCATTCAAAGAAATTCTTACTGTTTGGTGCTGTGCAAGGACGGAGGATGGGGAGCACCCATAAAGAAAATGAAGTGTGGCAGGGTGTGTGCATACAGGCTGGATACGTGAGCAAGCTATAACACGTCACTTTGTCCGGCTGCCAGTTTTTGTTCAAATGTACTTTAGAGTTAAGCCTTGCACGGGGACCAGAACTTTCCTTTGAATAACAATGGAGATCCTATGCAGTATTGCCAACTCTCACAATGTTAGACTGATATTGATCTTGTGATATTGAGGGTTTTTTTTTTCCAAAGCCCCAGCCCCTGGAATCATGTGAATACATGAGAATCTCAGCTTGCATTTTAAAAAAAGATCATTCCTGACCTCCATGGTTATGGAGATTTAAAGTTGGAAACCAGGGGCCATGTGCACCTTAACGTATCAAAAACCAGAAGGTAAAGACAGAGAACCCCAAAGTGTACTTTTAGTTACAAGGCCCGTTCAAACATGTTGAGGAGCATCTCTGACTGGTAGCCAAAGCTCCTAAGACACCAGTCCATTTGTCCCAGAATATAACTAGTTTCCTAATGAATGGACAAAATGAGAGAGAATCCAGCATAGCAATAGATTTATTACTCTACAGCGGCTGGCTAGCCTTAGTTTTGTGCCTGTTTTTTTCACCCCAGAAGGGCCTCTCTCTGCACAGCCAACAAGATTGGTGGTATAGACCATCACTGAACTGCCTCGGTGAGGTTCTCACATGGCTCTATGGATCTCCTGGGACCTGCACAGCCCTTCCCGCTGATCCACAGAACAAAATCGTTTGAGAACTGCGCAGTGGAGCTCAGACGGTGTCCAAGGAGGGGATCTTCGCCTTATTAAGTCATTTGAAGCATGAAAAGTTGGGGAATCAAGATCAACAGAGGCTTTTCAAGTTTCCAAAGAGAGGTCCTAAGGTTACCCAAGACACAGTAGCCAAATAAGACGGGAAAGAGAGGTCACCAATTAAAGGCCGTGTCAAGTAAAGCCTTGATGAAATTCAGTATTCTTGTCCCCAAAACTCCTCTGCCTGGTGTTCTTCATAGATGTTCCTGGGCATCTATGGTTCGACGGGGACAGGCGAGCAAAGCCCACAGGTAAGTGGGGAACATGGAGACCGGGGAGATGGGTCGGAAACAAGAGGGAGTGTGGGCTATATTGGCAGAGAGAAAGGAGAGTCAGGACAAAACTGGGAGGAAAGATCAAACCAGTATCTTAGATGCCTATATACAAATGCGAGAAGTATGGGGAATAAGCAGGAAGAACTGGAAGTGCTAATAAATAAATACAACTATGACATTGTTGGCATCACTGAAACTTGGTGGGATAATACACATGATTGGAATGTTGGTGTGGATGGGTACAGCTTGCTCAGGAAGGATAGACAGGGGAAAAAGGGAGGAGGTGTTGCCTTATATATTAAAAATGTACACACTTGGACTGAGGTAGAGATGGACATAGGAGACGGAAGTGTTGAGAGTCTCTGGGTTAGGCTTAAAGGGGAAAAAAACAAGGGAGATGTCATGCTAGGAGTCTACTACAGGCCACCTAACCAGGTGGAAGAGGTGGATGAGGCTTTTTTCAAGCAACTAACAAAATCATCCAAAGCCCAAGATTTGGTGGTGATGGGGGACTTCAACTATCCGGATATATGTTGGGAAAATAACACAGCGGGGCACAGACTATCCAACAAATTCTTGGACTGCATTGGAGACAACTTTTTATTTCAGAAGGTTGAAAAAGCTACTGGGGGGAAGCTGTTCTAGACTTGATTTTAACAAATAGGGAGGAACTCGTTGAGAATGTGAAAGTAGAAGGCAGCCTGGGTGAAAGTGATCATGAAATCATAGAGTTTGCAATTCTAATGAAGGGTAGAAGGGAGAACAGCAAAATAGAGACAATGGATTTCAGGAAGGCAGATTTTGGGAAGCTCAGAGAGCTGATAGGTAAGGTCCCATGGGAATCAAGACTGAGGGGAAAAACAACTGAGGAGAGTTGGCAGTTTTTCAAAGGGACACTATTAAGGGCCCAAAAGCAAGCTATTCCGCTGGTTAGGAAAGATAGAAAATGTGGCAAAGACCACCTTGGCTTAACCACGAGATCTTGCACGATCTAAAAAATAAAAAGGAGTCATATAAAAAATGGAAACTAGGACAGATTACAAAGGATGAATATAGGCAAACAACACAGGAATGCAGGGGCAAGATTAGAAAGGCAAAGGCACAAAATGAGCTCAAACTAGCTACGGGAATAAAAGGAAACAAGAAGACTTTTTATCAATACATTAGAAGCAAGAGGAAGACCAAAGACAGGGTAGGCCCACTGCTTAGTGAAGAGGGAGAAACAGTAACAGGAAACTTGGAAATGGCAGAGATGCTTAATGACTTCTTTGTTTCGGTCTTCACCGAGAAGTCTGAAGGAATGCCTAACATAGTGAATGCTAATGGGAAGGGGGTAGGTTTAGCGGATAAAATAAAAAAAGAACAAGTTAAAAATCACTTAGAAAAGTTAGATGCCTGCAAGTCACCCGGGCCTGATGAAATGCATCCGAGAATACTCAAGGAGCTAATAGAGGAGGTATCTGAGCCTCTAGCTATTATCTTTGGAAAGTCATGGGAGACGGGAGAGATTCCAGAAGACTGGAAAAGGGCAAATATAGTGCCCATCTATAAAAAGGGAAATAAAAACAACCCAGGTAACTACAGACCAGTTAGTTTAACTTCTGTGCCAGGGAAGATAATGGAGCAAGTAATTAAGGAAATCATCTGCAAACACTTGGAAGGTGGTAAGGTGATAGGGAACAGCCAGCATGGATTTGTGAAGAACAAATCATGTCAAACCAATCTGATAGCTTTCTTTGATAGGATAACGAGCCTTGTGGATAAGGGTGAAGCGGTGGATGTGGTATACCTAGACTTTAGTAAGGCATTTGATACGGTCTCGCATGATATTCTTATCGATAAACTAGGCAAATACAAATTAGATGGGGCTACTATAAGGTGGGTGCATAACTGGCTGGATAACCGTACTCAGAGAGTTGTTATTAATGGTTCCCAATCCTGCTGGAAAGGCGTAACGAGTGGGGTTCCGCAGGGGTCTGTTTTGGGACCGGCTCTGTTCAATATCTTCATCAACGACTTAGATATTGGCATAGAAAGTACGCTTATTAAGTTTGCGGATGATACCAAACTGGGAGGGATTGCAACTACTTTGGAGGACAGGGTCATAATTCAAAATGATCTGGACAAATTGGAGAAATGGTCTGAGTTAAACAGGATGAAGTTTAACAAAGACAAATGCAAAGTGCTCCACTTAGGAAGGAAAAATCAATTTCACACATACAGAATGGGAAGAGACTGTCTAGGAAGGAGTACGGCAGAAAGGGATCTAGGGGTTATAGTGGACCACAAGCTAAATATGAGTCAACAGTGTGATGCTGTTGCAAAAAAAGCAAACATGATTCTGGGATGTATTAACAGGTGTGTTGTGAGCAAGACACGAGAAGTCATTCTTCCGCTCTACTCTGCTCTGGTTAGGCCTCAGCTGGAGTATTGTGTCCAGTTCTGGGCGCCGCATTTTAAAAAAGATGTGGAGAAATTGGAAGGGGTCCAAAGAAGAGCAACAAGAATGATTAAAGGTCTTGAGAACATGACCTATGAAGGAAGGCTGAAAGAACTGGGTTTGTTTGGTTTGGAAAAGAGAAGACTGAGAGGGGACATGATAGCAGTTTTCAGGTATCTAAAAGGGTGTCATAAGGAGGAGGGAGAGAACTTGTTCACCTTAGCCTCTAAGGATAGAACCAGAAACAATGGGTTTAAACTGCAGCAAGGGAGGTCTAGGTTGGACATTAGGAAAAAGTTCCTAACTGTCAGGGTGGTTAGACACTGGAACAAATTGCCTAGGGAGGTTGTGGAATCTCCGTCTCTGGAGATATTTAAGAGTAGGTTAGATAAATGTCTATCAGGGATGGTCTAGACAGTATTTGGTCCTGCCATGCGGGCAGGGGACTGGACTCGATGACCTCTCGAGGTCCCTTCCAGTCCTATAATCTATGAATCTATGAATTTCCTTTCCTTACACAGACTAGTTAAGCTACCCACACCTTTCCTCTGTGACTTCTTTTACAGTCACATTCTAATATAGATTTTCTGCTGAAAAAGAAAAATTGTGTACTGTTGTAGCTCCCTCAGACCTTTTAAAGGCTGCTACCCTGAACCAACGGCAACATGGTGCTTCCGTTAAAGATGACCACCCTCCGCTCCAGTCAAAGGCAGGCCCTGTAAAGATTCAGATCTAAACAAGAAGAGCGTTTGCCTTTTAGGAGCTACCATTTGCCCATCGATCACGCCCTCGTCGGAGCATTTCTGGACTCCAGTAGTGCAGAGTGCATCTTGTCAGACCTTGGCCTCATTTTTAAACTAAAGAGATTTAAAAAGTTTTAAAAATTCTCGTTCCTGCATCCCCTGCCTCCAACAAGAGTAGAAGAATTGATTGCAAAAGTGACTTTTTAAACCAAGGGGGTGGTAAAGGGCTGGTGCTATTGGTTACCTCCTGGAGTTCCTCTATATTAAAACAGGCCACCAGATGAACAATTTGATCAAGTCCAATTGCCTCTTCCAAACTGAGAACGGATGACCCGTATATGGAACATACCAGCGGCCAATTCAGCTTTGTTGAATCTAGACCTATATGGTTAACCCAGGCGTTTCCTTTGTAACAGTGCCTATACAATAGGTCCATTTGACACGTCGCTGCATATAGTAATGAGCCAAATTCAGAGCATGTATAAAAGGTGAAACGCCACTGAGGTCAGCCACTCACACCAGGCCTGAGTCTGGCCCAATGGCTCATGTCCATTAAGTAGGTTTGAGAATTTTTAGCAGAGGGAGGGATTGGATTGGCTGAACATTTCGAGGATTTCCAATATGTAATTGCTACGACTAACTGGACAGCACCAATTGTGCACTAGGCGCTTTCTAGATGTACAAGACAAGGACACGACTACAAACATGCCCCCAGTGCTGGAGGACGGACACACCCAGGTTGTGGAGTATTCACCTCGGTACGCTGCAGAAGAGCTTACAGTCCAAACAGACTGAATACAAAGGATGGGAGTCGGGGAGAGGAACGGAGGATGTTCTGTTATGTACTCAAAGATGTCCTGCCATGCAAGGGCAACATTGGACAACACCATATGGGCCTTGTGGCCGTTCTGTCCCGGGATAGTGACACGGTATTGTGCTATTATTAAAGTGCATGGACTACATTAGTATGCAGAAGACATCATGTGATCAGCAGAACATCTAGTTTCAGAAGATGCCACCAAACTAGAATCCCAGTTGCTGTGCACTAGCTGAATTAAGAGATGGCAAACGTACCGGCAAGCTTCCCACCCTCTGGGACACAGACTGGCAGTTACATTGCAAACCACACGGGTGTGGGATCATTATCCAGACAATGCCATAGAGTCGCAAGGTGCAATTCTACTCTGAAAGGCAACTATGTACAAATGGATTCCTCCTTCCCTAACAGATCTGCTCCCTGGGAGTATTCAGAGTCAGAGCTGCAGACTTCAACGGCAAACGTAAGCACCTCCTACTTACTCCCGCAGTTACAGGAGAACTCATGCTTCATCCACAGAATTACTAACCAAGTTCCAAATGCTTGACTCCACCCCCTAGGCTACAGTGCCTGACTTCCCCTCTCTGTCAGCCTTTGCCCTTACAGGCAACAAGTCTACACACTGTGGCATTGTAGAAAGACAAGGGTGGGACCATTCCCACCCTATTACCAAAGCAAGGACAGCAATTCAAAACCAAGTAGGTACTTACCGCAATGCGGTTGAGAAAAGCCAACCAGCTGCTGGTGTGTGCACTTTCTATACATTTTCAAACACACTAGCTTTATTCTCTATCCCGTGCTAGGCCCTGTCTACATGACAGGACACTCTACATTCTTATCAGAGGCTACATGAGGAAGCAAGTTACAAAGGAAAGGAAAAAACCTAGGGAGAAAACGAGTAATCAAGGAGTCATTACCTGCCAAAGCTTGGTTCACTTTGCTGGGCTTGGGCATCTCAACCGGCAGATTTGGGACACTGGGGAGAAAAAACAACAACAAAACAAAACGTTTAACATCACCGCACGGATGACAGACAAGATGGGGCAATTCAGCGGCACGTGGCATTCTGTCCAATGGCCACTGAAAGTACTGTGCTTGTGATCGTTACATTTTCCCATCGTACCTAGCCAAGTCAATCACTGCAGAATTAGGTCTCAAGTACATACCAAAGTACAGCTGGAGATACAGCAAAGGCAGAAAGGCATTAGACTTTCCAAGTGACTTGCTGCACTGGTTGTTGAGGATAGTGAAAATAAAAGCAATCTCACTGCATAACACCACCACCACCTACTCTCATATAGTGACTTGCAGCCGTAGATCTCAAAGCACTTTGCAATGGAGATGAGCACCACTTTACAGATGGGGGAAAATGAAACACAGGGAGGTGAAAGTCGCAGCAGAAGTCTGGTGGGAATCCCAGTCCAAGCGCCCTATCCACTGGACCGCACTGGGACACGGGAATGGGAACACAATGGGAGGCCTGAGAGACCTAAAGAAGTGAGGTGTCCAATTTCCCTTGAGTCTGACCACCCCGCTTGGAAATCCCAGCCTACCTCCTTTAGGAATTTGGTGGGGCGGGTTTCCAGTGGCCTGCAAGGGGACGGAATTTCAAACCAAGGTGAATTTGGAATACCTGGGCATGGGCCGCAGAAGCGTGTTCTGCCGACAACAACGATTAGGAAGGAGAGGGAGGGAAGCAAATTGAAAACACACGGAGACAAGAGGTGACAGCAGGAGGAAGAGGGTCCGGGTTATGTGGAGCGGGGAAAGGAGACCAAGGGCTTGTCTACAAGGACAGCAAGCCAGGGTGTGAATCTACAGCACGCTAGCTGGCCACGTAGTCATGTCCCGTGTGGACCCTGCTATAGCAGGGTAGATTCACACCCTGGCTTGCCGCGTGGTAGCATCCCATGTAGACAAGGCCCGTATAAATGGAAAGGGAACATCCAACTCTGATGTTTCAGGTACTGGGGTTGTGAGACCACTTCAGTCTAGGATGGAGCATTAGCCAAGGAGGACAGGCAGCCATGCTCTGCATCAGTGAGATAGTCAGTCAATCCCAATTCACTCAATGTAAGATAGGAATAATCATGGTTTTACACTTACCCAGTGCCTGTCACCTCAAAAGAACCTGACAGGGCATCACAAACTATACACATACAAGACTACTGAAATGCAGCCATCTCTGGGGTGGAGGGAAGAAAGCAAAGCACACAGCACAATGGAGGGGAGGGGCAATTTTGCAGAGGATATTAGAGCAAGAGAAGCGGCAGCACCACTTTTACAAAAAGCAAAGGCCACGGGGTCTTTGGGTTCAGATTATTAAAGTGGTCTACGGGCTCTGGGACGGACAGACCGATCCCTCCCCCCCGCACACACAGGCCAAGAGAAGCTTCTGTTTCTAGGCCAAAAGAAATGCGATCGACCGGCGTTAAAAATCAGATTCCAAATATTGCACAAAGCAGGTTCTCTATTAAATAACTTTCAAAACCCACTTTCCTGTTTTCTCCCCCCATTGCTCCTCCTACCTTACATGCCTTGAGACGCACTGTAACTCAAACAGAGGTTATGGGCTCGAGGCAGGAATCCACTGGCTGAGGTGCTATAGCTTGTGTTTTGCAGGCAGTCAGAGGAGAGGATTATAATGGTTTCTTCTGGCCCTACAAATCTGCATCATGGTGGTTTTCCCATCCGGCTATTTCAGTAGCTGGGTTTCCCCCGTCACACTAAGCTGTTCGGAATGTCGCAATCTTTTCAAGTGACACATCACTTCGCTGCTCTCGCTAAGGGCATGACCCAAAGCCCACCCAAGTCCCTGGAAAGGCCCCAAGGGATTGCCAAGGGCTTGGATTAGACCCTAAAATCCATTTCATTCTTCACAACATTTCTCTTCTGATTTGGCCTCTTCCCAGCAGTTCTCTTCTTGGTGTTTCTTTCCTCTCTAGCCCGATCTCTTCCCACGCCCCATTTCTAGCCTCCACCACCCCCCTCCTCGGTCACCTCTCAGGAGCAGAGCCACAGCGAGGATGCGTCTCGCCCTCCAAACGCGGACAATGAACGTTTTTCGAGGCTCAATGAGGGAAGGCGAATTTGAGGATCGCTCTACCAACGTCAACGAGCTGACAACCCTGAACCAAAACGGCTCGCCTCCTCCCTCGCGAGCACCGCACAGGACAGAGGGACGTCCCACCTGGAAGAGCTGTTCTCTCAAGTTCTAAGCTTTGGGTCCGTGATCCTATCATGTGACTGCCCGCTCCACCGCACCTCCATGTCATCACACACACACACACAGCGCTAGCCTGGTTCATCCCCCGTGCAGAGTGGAGAGTTGCAGACTCGTGCTATCACTTCCCTTTTTTTCCTTCTTGTGGATGGCAGAAAAGATTAAAGAATGCAACCAAATCCTGGGCTTAGCAGGGAAGATGGGTGGATAAGTGAGGCTCTCACAAGGTGCGTCTCCAGAAAATGACACAAGAACGGCATAGGTCTCCTCCCCGTTTGCAAGAGTACTAAAAAGCTCCCGAGAGGCCTCTACAGAGGAGAGAGAGCAGCAGAGGTGCCTCATCTGTAATTCCTCGTAATTCAATGGTGGTAACAACACTGGAAGCTCAAGAGTAGCAGGGCTCAGGTGTTGTTACCACCCTGCACTCGTGGGCACTGGCAGTGAACTGCACGTCCCATTTTGGCCAGCTAAGGAAAGATCAAGTAATGCAGATACCACTTGATACCAGACGCCCCTGTGTTCTTGGGGAACCAGGGTGCAGTATCCAGCCTGACTCATGAAAGACGCCACCCTCCCCCCGCTCCCCAGCCTCTGCTTAAACCAAAACCCATCAGAGGAAGAAAACTTGCAGAGAGCAGTGAAGGGCGTTGGGAGACACACCTAGACCCCTCCTGACAAGGGTGACAAGATTAAGACATCCCCATTAGCATACAGAATGGAGAGCAGAGACAACTCCCCTAGCCTCATCTGCATGAAAGATGGGACAGGAAGATATCTCAATTTACATACAGAATGGAGAACAGAGAACCACACTGAATTCTGGGACCAGAAAAAGCAGGGAAGCACGGCATCATGGGAATCTCTGCTCCAGATGCTAATGAACCTACGCCTGCCCACACCCCCAGCTCAGCAGTTATCAGACCAATTCTAGTAATGAATCCTTAAGTGATAGCCAAATACTGAAGCAGCCTAGTTGTATTGTGAGCTCCCTAGAAGAAAACACCACTCATAGCCAAGAGTGATCAGCTCCTATTGTCTAGTCTAAAGAAAACCCCTGAGTCATCAGTTTACCTATAAACAAATCTAGTGTTCTCCCTTGAACCATTGTATTTTCTCTACAAAAATCCCTACTCACCCTCTAGTCAGGGTTCTGATGCTTAGGCCTTGGCTACACTCGCGGATTCACAGCGCTGCCGAGGCTGTGAAGAGTGAGTGTAGTCGCACCACCAGCGCTGCGAGAGAGCTGCAAGTACTCCACCTCTCCGAGGGGAATAGCTTGCAGCGCTGCGAGTGTGTTTTTTCACACCCCTGAGCGCAGCAAGTGCAGCGCTGTGAATTGCCAGTGTAGCCCAGGCCTTAGATCCAAACTAGGCATCAGTTCCACTGGAACTCCATCATCTCCTCACTGATCGTGCTGGGGACTCTGCCTGCCTCTTGCCCTCAGGACCCTCAGCTACCACCATCATCTGGGAACCCCGACCAGTTCAAGCTTCAGGGAGCGGTGAGACCCCCTTCTTTCTTTCTCTCTCTCTCGGTTTTCCTATCTACCTTAGGTATTAGCCTTTAATCATGTATGTTATGTTGGTTTAGTCCTCCTTGTGTGGTTATCCCTATTATTCAATAAATAACTGCTATGGTTAAGTTGGTTGCTTCTCTCTCTCTCGCTGAACTTTACTCGTTTGTGGTTTTAGCTTCCCCCATTCACTCTACAGCAACGCTTCTTTGACTTAAGCTAAAGATCCCTGCAGCGCCCAAAATACTGTGGGGTTTGCTCATGGAGTAGGTTACTGCCAGTACAATTGTGTTGGGGGAGTGGGGATTGGGACGTGCTGAATTTGGGACGCATAAGGGTAACAGCTTGAAAATGCTGCTTGACCCAATCCATGGAGCCCAGGGGCATATAAGGAGAGACAGCTTGAAAGTGCTGCTTCCTCCAGCCCAGTGAGTCCAGAGACATATAAGGGGTCAGCTTGACAGTGCAGATTGACCCGGTCCGCTCAGACTTGCTCTGTTAATGTACGCGTGGGTGTGAGTGTTTTCATCCGGTTCTGGGGTGGGAGTAACCCAGTCCTAGGGACCCTAGGTCCTGCAAGATAGCTCCATTGGGAGGGGACTTGCAGAAGGGAGAAGTAGAGCTCCATATGTAAACACAAGTGACCCAAGCAGTACATTGATAGAGTTACAGAATCCCCTTCTCCAGAGGAGTAACCCGAATAAATGAGCATACCCCAAAGTAATGGGCACATCTGGTAACACAGGCATCCACTAAGTACTTGTACGCCCACATCGCTGGAGTAACTGAACTGGCGAAAGCACCACTGCCCCCTGCAAAGCAGAAGCAAAATCCCTCAAGTGGAACAAACATATCGAGGTTTCCTGTCGCTGCTACAGTACATAGAAGGGTGGAACATTGGGTAATCTGGGCTCAAAACGTGTGCTGGACACCCACCAGGACAAGCCAGGAGCCTAGACAAACCATGCTTTGTGAGAGTAGGCAGGGACGTTTCGCATACTGCTCAACCACTGCAGGAGTCAGGGCCCTCGTGAAAGGACAAGTGACCTTGGGATTTCACAGCGGGAAGAACACAATCTCCTGTGCCCAGTACGTGTTTTTTCGTTAGGGTCACAGACCCAAGCCTGGTGAAATGGAGCGAAGTGATGGGTTCCTCTTGCTGGGGAGACTCCTCACCATATGGTTTTGCGGGTGTATTCAAAGCCACAGTACCGGGTATAAAGTTTTGTTATGCCAATGAGTCACTCACCAAAGACTGACCCTAGATCTGCGAACCACAGGGCAGGCCAGCTGACCAAGCTGCCAGGGTGCAGTGAAATGAATTGGGAGCAGTGTGTCATTCAGCTACACAAGATGTTAAGGAGTTGGGCAAAGGGGAGTGGGATGGATCTGCCCGGAGCAAAGCCTGAGACGCCTGCCGTTGCTACAGCAGAAGTAATATTTTGGGGGGCAGAAAACGCCCCCAAAGACTCCTCTCATCTACTGATATAGTCAAGCCCACGGAGCAGTATTTCCCTCGGTCCATGTCTCCGACAGATGCCCGCTCACCGATATGTCTCCCCAGACTTCCCGGACGCTTGTCTGAAGCTGCACGAGAAAGAGAGGCCTGGGCGTGAGATTACTCACGGTTACATCAGCGGCATCTTTGTTTTAAGAGCCCGTATGTTAAAGCCTCTCTCTCTACCTTGGCACGGGAAAAGCTGACTGGGTTTGACCCAAACTAAGTAGTTCTGAACGAGTAAAGCACCTGCCATACATTCATGCTCAAAGAGAAAAAGGCAGATCTGACAACACTGCTTCTCCTTCCTTGCAGGGACAGAGGCACCGGGGAAGAAATCAGATGGTCTTTGACAGGTTTCAGAGTAGCAGCCGTGTTAGTCTGTATCCGCAAAAAGAACAGGAGTACTTGTGGCACCTTAGAGACTAACAAATGGTCTTTGACATCCATTTCTAAATGGAAAGGTCTGCAGTTGCCCGTTTAGGACAGAGTGGATTTTACTCCCATGACACCAGAGTGGAAAGGACTCTGGGTAAAAGGCTACATGCAAAAGTTGGGCAAGTCCCACTAACACGTCTAAAGCTCGGGGTTTGTATCACCCCCTATCCAGCCAAAGTACCGCAGCCCCCATCCCCACAGCAGCTGAGCCTCTCCCGGTCTTTAACGTAGCAATCCTCACAGTATCCCTGGGAAACAGGGCACGTTCCCAGGGAGGGGAAAAGGGGGGTCAACTCCCCTCACTGAGCCAGCCCTTGCTAAGGTTCAGGACACAGACACTTCCCTAAAGAGCATTAGGGAAGCAGTGCGTAGCAATACCCCTCTGAAGGATAATTAAACCGACCTAAGTCTCCATAGGGACAGCGCTAGGTCGGTGACAGAATTGTTCCATGAACCCAGCTATCGCCTCTCCGGGAGGTGGATTACCGACGCCAATGGGAGACCCCCTCCTGTCGGCGTAGGCAAGGTCTACACGCCACTGGAATTTGACCCACATGTTTCTACCCAAAACAGTGCCAAGCTGGGGACCAGTAAAACTGAAAGCTTGGATTCAAACCCCAAAGTCAAATAACTCCAAGGCCTTCGAAGTACAATAGTTCTCTTATGTTTTGCAGATGCACGATCATTTTGTACCACCTGCCCGAACAAACAGCTGCTCATAGAGTGATGGTGGAGGCCTGTCAAGCAGAAGCCTGAACAGCTGCAGAACTGTTTTTACTGGGGCACAAACAGGAAGGATTCATTGCAACAATTTACCTTAAAGTGCCTTGGCTATAATGGGGACATGACATGAAGCATGGTTTTAATGGTAACCGTAATACCTAGCTCTTTTCAGCAGTACATCTCCAAGCACTATTCAAAGGAGGTCAGTAGCATTATCCCCATTTTACAGATGGGGAAACTGAGGCACGGAGCAGCAAAGTGATTTGCCCAAGGTCACCCAGCAGGCTAGTAGCAGAGCCAGGAATAGAACCAAGGTCTCCTGAGTCCTAGTCCAGTGCTCCATCCACTAGGCCACACTGCTATTCTGTAAGTACACTGAAGCTGGGGGAGGTTTGACTCACTCAAGCTAGCCACCTGAGCTCAAACCCCGGGGGCTGGGCAAGCATTGACTTGTGTGGCCAGCAAGGTGGTGCAGTGGCTATAATTTATCAATGGGCTCTAATGAAAACTCTTCCCACCCACCCCTTAGTAGCCTGAGAAAACTCCTCATGTACCCACCCAGTTGGTCTTCCATCCATGCTCTGAATACCTAGAGCTAAAGCTGCCGATGTGAATAAGGAAGAAACAGCAGGACAGAATCACAGCCTTAAACACTGGGCTTGGGAAAACTCTTCCTACAGAAGATCGGTTCCTCTTTCCACCAATGTTTTAAAGGTTGCCCAGGTTCTCTCTGCAGCACTCTGTATTGATCTATTAGGATGCAAATGGCCATGCCCGACCTGATTCTGAACTTGCACTTCCTCAAAGAACAAAAGAAGCCAGACTGAGCACTACAAACCCAGGCCCAAAAATACATTTCCTGCTTCGGCCTGGCCCAAACTCGCCGTTACTTGTGTTTTTACAGAGGACACAGCAGTCTAAATCAGATCTCACTCGAGAGAGACATTTTGCGTTGTGATACCCGGCCACGTGGGGATGGCTACACTCCAGCTGGGAGGCGTGCGCCCCAGATTCGCACTAGCTGCGCTCAAACTAGCGCCCTGAAAACAGCAGCGTGGATCGCCGCCCAAGTCAAAGCCTGCCCAGCCCCCTGGGTCTGAGTGCAGGTGGCTAGCCCGAGACTGCGCATGCCGCAACGGCCAGACTGCTGTTTTCGGCAGGCGAGCTTGAGCGAATCAAACCTCCCAGCTGCACCCCTGGATTGTGAGCGGTTAATCCTGAACAACATCGGGAGTAAAATCACCTGCCCATGTGAGGCCCCACGGCTGGGTATGTTGAAAATTCTGGACTCCCATTTCACCGAGTTAACATCACACTAGCTAGATTTCTTTAGTTTTTTTTTTTAACAAAATGGGAAACAACAAAGTGGTTTGTTATTTGTTGTATCTCAGCTGAGCTCAGGGCTTCACCCTGCTATACAAAAACAGCGAGAAAGTCCCTGCCCTAAAGGGTTTACCTCCTCATCTACAGACAAGGCGGGTGAATGGTGGGAGAGGAAAAAGAGTAAGTTGCAGAGCAGGACTAGAACTCAGCCCTCATTCCCTCCTCCTTGCCCCAGCCACTAGGCCCTGCTGCTTCTCACATAGTGCTCCATCCTGACAGATGCTGAACATCTGCCCACTTCCAGGAAAGTCAATGCAAATTGTGGGTATTCGGCACCACACCCATAATCTGCAAATACGGTGTATGTCAAACCACTGTAAACTCACCCCCCTTTGATTTTTAAACACACAAACTAGCTTACAGCTATGAAAGCCTCCTGCCACCACATGCGGCTGAACTGAACGTTTGGGGCCAGAGCCATCCTTGGTTTAATTTCAGTCACGTTAATGGAGTTGCACCGGGGATTACGTTGGTCCGCTTTATAATTATTACAGTGTTAGAGCTGCCTTTATTACATCAAAGACACTTCTTACCAAACTTCAGCGATTTATCCCTCTCTGTAATTAACTAGAGTGATGCAAAGAGCATTACTACGCGGCGGTTCCCATCGCTTTGAAATCCACCCCTTCCCACTCCTGGTGTTATCTTCAGAAAGCAGCTAAGCTCACAACAGGCCCATGGCACCAGCAATTGTAAGGTGCTGACTGTTCTGTAGTTTCTCTCTGCTACACATCCAGCTGGCAGTGGGAATAATAAATGCACCGTTCTTACAGAGAGTGCTTTGCAAAAGAAGGTTGGCGTCCCCCACCCCCATGTTACAGATGGAAAATAAGGCACAGAGAAACGAAATGACTCCCAAAGGCAACCCAGCGGGGTAGTGGCAGGGCCAAGAATCGACTCCCCGCCCCCTGAGTTCCAATTCGGTGCCCTACCCGTTGGGCCACACTGTTTCCTGCTCCTCTCTGGAATTACCTTGATCTAGCAATGATTCAAGGGAATCCGGAATGTAACCGACCTTTGAAAAAGGTGTTGAACCCCCCTGCCCTGCCCGGGATAAATGTAAAATTAATGCATTTCGTTCAACTGCTTCCGCTGCTGCAAAAGAGCAGACCCCATGTTCAAACCATATTATAACCTGGCATGTGCTTGCCAGTGTAGAGAGAACTACACGTTCTCAGTGTGTTTCAGACCTAGGTATCCTCCAGGGGTGATGCACGGTTGCAGCTCTGCCTATTCCTTCATTCAGTTGCATTCAATTAAAGCTACACTGATCTGCGGCCACTTTAATTCTGAATATGAGCATCCACACGGGGGTTTAATGTGATTTAACTACTCCACTTTCAATTCACACTTTCATTCACTCGCATTAACTTTCCTGCGGGCCCCCCTCTCCTTGTGTAGAGGAGTCTTTGGACAGGAAATACCCAGAGATGAAAGGGGGGCAAACCTGTTCATTGGGTGGCCGCTCTGGAGACCGAAATCTCTTCACTGCCCCTTGTACACACAGGCCAGTGTCACAAAACCCAGCCTCAGAACAGTCGGGGCTCTGAGCCTGGACCACAAAACTGGCAAGGGTACGTCACAACGGAGATGCATCAGCAGAGCTCTGTGTTGGGAGCTCACACAGACACCCAGCTCTTGCCAGGGTAATTAGTCCCTTATGTTCACTGACACTGAATCAGCCACAAACACTAACATTTCCCTGAAATGTACAAGCGACAAAAGGAGGAGACGCATATGGACTGTGAGGGAAGAAAAGAAGAAACATTTTGCAGAAACAAACCCTAGCTGAGGAGGGAAAAGGGAGGAGGGGGAAACCCAGGAATGTCACAGCTAGAAGTAAAATGAAACACATTGTGAGAGTCGGCTGCTCAGGGTTCCTCTAATACATGGGTATTAGAATATTTTCTGTTGGAAAATGGAATTTCACAAGCCGGAGAACAGAACCCCAGACAGGAAGAATTAACTGGGCTTCCGACTCGAGTCCATCATGTGGAAAGAAAGGGAAAAGCCATCCAGGGCTGTCTGCTTGGGGTGAAATTGTCCCTTTTCCATTTGCTGCTATTTGAGGCCCAAATTCCCCTCACTGTCCCCCTTCCCTCTGAATCCCTGCGTGTAGGGTTAGACCGGGGAGGGGGAATACAAGAAAACCCCACAGAGATTCAAAATCCAGAGTTAGGAGGATGCCACAAGGCATCCAGAAACATCCTCTGACAAAGAGTTGCACTGCCCATCCTTTCCTGAATCACGGGGTAGGAGCTTGCTCCTCCAATGCTACAGTCCTCCCCCCATCAGTGCAAGAGCATGGTCTCTGGACCCCTCCCCAAAGTCTCCCCCAGCTCTACTGATAGACATCTGCCAGCATCAAATAAAGGAACAGCTTTTCACATGGAGTGCACCGGAAACAAATGACAAGGGTATGGCTAGGATACAGGCTAATATTAGACATTGCCCTCCCCACCCCCCAAAAAAACCCCACAGCTAAGGCAGAAACCTCCACAGCCAGACGCTCACAGGGTAAAGGAAGCCAACAAAACTCTCACCTTCCAAACCAAGTTCCAGTCCCCCAGAAAGTTAGTCTGACAATCTCCCCACAGCAATGTCAAGGGGCTCTCTCCTGCGCCAGGCACTGACTCTAACAGCCGGACGGTGATCTGGAATGGAGCTGGCAGCCAGGAGGGTCAAGCCACAAAGGCAGATTTCATAGTCTGCAGGTAGGACCACTCCTGTCTCACCATTTGCAGGTGTGTCTAGTCTCTCCCACACCCCTCCAATGACCCTGAGTATAAGCCATATTCCCTGTGGTGTTGCATTGTTCCCAGCAGATGCCTGATCAAGTAACCCCTCCGCAGCCTCTAAAAGGCTTAATGGGCCATGGATTACTGTGAATGTAGTGGGCACCACACTGTCTGCAAGTAAAGTCAGCAAGTTTCATGACTTCACTGATGGGCACCCTCGTCTGCCAAGTTACGGACCAGCTTCCTCCAAAGCCACCTTCAATATACTAACAGCTCACAGCCCTTGGGCCCTCCAGGAATGTGGGACTCAGTCCAAATCCTAACCAGGGCCCTCTTGAAAACTGCCCACTTGGTCCCAAAAGCTTAGTCCACATGGGCAAGAGAAGGCAATGCAATGGCTCTTGGGAGCTCTGGTACTGTGCTGCTGGGTGTGGATTAAGAATCAATCCAGTCCAGCATCAGTGACAAAGCATATTAGTTAGGAGCGAGCTTATCTGAGCATCCCTTAATGCTCCTGAGAGGACAGAACAGTTTGGTTCTGTTTGTGAACCAGTGTTTCCAAACCGGCTGTGTGTTTAGTACAGGAAACAGTAGCCTACGAGACATATGAGAGGGGTTGTATTCTTCCAGAGGAATGCCTGTCTTCTGCTTGCACGAATCCACAGAGGTAGCAGAAATGAGGCGGATCTGGAATCAGTTACTCCCCCTCCTTGATTTCACGGCAGCCCTCACCCCACAAAGAGCTCACACCACCCTACTGACAAACAGATTTATCTGGATATAAGCTTTTGTGGGTCAAAAACCTCACTTCTTCAGATGCATGGAGTGAAAGTTACAGAACTCCATGCATCTGAAGAAGTGAGGGGTTTTACTCACGAAAGCTTATGCCCAAATAAATCTGTTAGTCTTTAAGGTACCACCGGACTCCTTGTTGTTTTTGTGGATACAGACTAACACGGCTACCCCCTGATACTTGACCACCCTACTGTTAGTACCTAACCTAGTCTTAGGGAAGGTCTGTCTTCGGGTGATGTCTGCAGTACCTCTCTGGTCATTCCTAAAGCTTCCTTCCACAAGGATCAGTATGCACTTTGCAAACGTTTATATATATATATATAGACACACACACACACACACCACTGAAATGCAGCCACCTCTGGGGAGGAAAGTCAGCAGCCAACTAGGCCAATAGCCTAGAGCTCTGTGTAGTAGTTTGGAAAGAGAAGGGGAATTTGGGACAGGAAGAATCTTTTCCTCGTATGCAAAATCCTAGAGATATTTAATGTTCAGACAGGGCTTCACCTGTAAGTGTCTCGTCTGAATGTAAACTAGAATACTGCACTATTAGAAATCAGAGTAACTGTTTCTTTTTAAAATCAGGACACTGAGGCTCAAAAATAATTTAAAAAAACATTCATATTCCCCTGACTACCATCCTTTTGTATTAACCATACAAAGCACTTTAAAAGTCCAATAGACTATTCAACCTTCACGTTTTTTATATTTTTACATTGGATCAGCCTGGACAATTAAACTAGCAAGTTCGTGTTCAGCTTCTCCTGCTGATATATGATGTTCCAATGTCTGGGTTATTACAGTGAAACACACCTAGCTCTGTAGACGTACACAGCACTTTACAAACACATGGGCTCAGGCAAACTTTTACTGGATGAAGTTCTCCCACTTTCTTTCCAGGAGGCCACTCACATGAGTAACAGCTACACGAGTAATACTTTGCAGGATCGGGCCCATAGATAAATCACGGGCCCATAGATAAACCACAAGCAGCTTTGCAAATACTGCTAGGGGAGGTTTAAATCCGCAACAGGGAATTGTTGTCACTGGAAATCAGACAAACACTGTCACAAAAACATTTCCATTAGTCCTAGTTCTGGTAATGTCCTTTTTAAACCACAAATCTAAGAGCCAACAATACTTAGTGCTTTTCATTTCTATATCTCCAAGCATTTTACAGAGGAAGGTCAATATTATCCCCACCTGGAAAATGGGGAAACCGAGGCACGGTGTGGAGCGGTGACGTCCCAAGGCCACACAGAAACTCAATGGCAGAACAGGGGAAAGACCCGAAGTCTCTTGGCTTCCAACCCAGTCCCAAAGGAGTTCTTTGTATTCTGCTGGGGGCAGGGGAGTTGCAGAGAGAGGAAAGAAAGCACCCAGATAGCCAAAGAGATCCCTTTGGAGTCATTGCCTGGGTCCTGGCATTGTGATCGTCAGACCATGCAGACTGCACCTTTCAAGCATCAGGCCAGGCAGAAAGCAAGCAATACGGAGAGATGGAACGCAACGGTAACAAACTGGCCTATGACTTGAGGTAGTCCTTGCAGCAAAGTGTACAAACCACAGTCTTTATGTAAAAAATGAATTGTTGGCTATACAATAGATACACGACAACTTGTAAACAGCAAACCTGCAGAGGTTTCTGGGCAATGCCCAAAATAGTTGGACAGATAAGAAACAGCTGAATTTCTGAAACAGTTTTCAGAAATCACTGCCTGCCGTTATTTTGGGATCTCTATTCAGCCGTCCTCTCCGCTACTGGGGAGTGCACATGATACCACACTGCACTTCTCCGCATGAGGCCTGGCCAAACGATGCATAGTAGGACTGAGAAAATTCAGCTCTTTAGAAAGCAGAGAAACTAGAACAATTCCAAGATCAGAACAGCTGGGAAATGAGCCCCCTGACTTCCGAATGCTTTCCAGTGGGACATGAATTCTCTCAATCCGATTTTGCACCACAACAAGGCTGCTGAGACAGCAGTTTCCTCTAGGAGTGTTAATTGCACCTCAGAGACTTTAAAGCAGGGGTAAGCAACCTATGGCACGCGAGCTGATTTTCAGTGGCACTCACGCTGCCCGGGTCAAGACCACCAGTCTGTGGGGCTCTGCATTTTAATTTAATTTTAAATGAAGCTTCTTAAACATTTTAAAAATCTTATTTACTTTACATACAACAATAATTTAGTTCTATATTATAGACTTATAGAAAGAGACCTTCTAAAAAGGTTAAAATGCATGACTGGCACGAGAAATCTTACATTAGAGTGAATAAATGAAGACTCGGCACACCCCTTCTGAAAGGTTGTCGACCCCTGCTTTAAAGAAACATTATTTAGTGATCAACTGAGCTCTGCAGTTTGATGCAGTGACCACATTACATTGGCGTTTTCCTTTCAACTCATTTTGATTGTCCATCAGGAATAGCTTTGTGTAGAGAATTAGGGAATCATTCCCACTTTCAACGCTTCCTTATTTGTTCTGTAGTTTGAGAGAGGATGGGAGATGTTATTTGTTGATGGACCTGAAGTATCATCAAGCATAAAGGCAGCACACAAGCTACATACAAGAGCAACAGCAGTCAGGAGATCTGGAGTACCTCTACACTGGAAAAATATGCCCCCAGCCAGTGAGTCTCAGGGTTTGTCTACACAACAAAAAACCACACCAGCCCCAAAACAACACACACAACTGGTGGTACAGTCTCAGAGCCTGGATCCACTGACCAGGGCTTGCTGGGCTAAAAATAGCATTGTAGATATTCAGGCTTGGACTGGCGCCTGGGCTCGGAGACCCACCCTGCTCACTGGGTTTCAGAGCCCGGGGTCCAACGTCTATCCTGTTATTTTTAGCCCGATAGACAACTGGGGCTCTGAGCTGAGTCTCGCTACTGCAGGTTTCCCCCCCACCTCTTCTCTTCAAGTGTTGATAAACCCCTACAGTGTATTCCTGACTCTTGTGGCTGACTCGCTGTGTGACCCTGGAGAAGGTCCATCTGTGCCTCGGTTTCCCCATTTGTAAAATGGAACGTACATCTACCTCCTGGGTGGGAGGGGTTTGCGGTCTTAGCTCTTCGCTGTTTGCGAAACACTTTGAATGAAGGGTGCTTTACAACTAACAATCCACCTATTACTGCTGCTACCCTTGTGAATATTTGTAAAGGGACAGAATCCTGCGCAGGTTGGAATGTTTTTTGGACATCAGCTTGTTCCACTTGGGGAACTGAGTCAGGTTGACACTTCTGCTGCTGGGAGGGAGCAAAAACGGGATGTGGCACAAAAGATCCGTATCACACTAAAACCCAGAAAGGAAGCAAGCAGGAGAACAGAGATGAGAGGTGCACGTTGGCTTGGTAGTTTACAGAGCCTTATCAGGTCAGGTATACACTGGAGTCTCCTCCCTAGAGCACCTCAGCTTCATTGCTTTCCTGGGGAAGGGGCCATGAACACGGCCAGCTGAGCCACTCCAAGAAATGTAACACCACGACACAGAAGTGGGGCAGCTGTTAAAGGCAGAACAATGAAATGATCGATAGGAACTCCTGCACCCACCTCTGCACCGTTACAACACAATCGCCCCCTCCCCAACATAGCCGCAACACCCATAGAAACACTTCTCTTGTAGCGTAGGCAGGAACCAAACATGTCCCCCACACGGTTCCCTTTGCTCTTTGTCGGGCTGTAGCCCAGTTCAGGAGACACAGCTAAGAGTCCACTTACACCACAAGATGGAAACCTGTCTCACCTGTGTCAGGGAACAGCCAAACAAGCGATGGCTGTAGCATGAACAGAATTCTACAACGGGGTGAAGCAGAATCAAGAGAGGCCAAATCCCTTGATAGAACAAGGGACCAAGTGCAGCACTTCTGCTCCACCTCGGCTACTCCCTCGAAAACATTCAGAAGCTGCCCAAAAGCCCCCACCAGAAAGTGACCTCAGTGGAAAGGGGAGAAAACAGAAGCCCCAAGCAGCCAGCCTTCACAAGGCAAGCCTCAGATTGTGTTTGCAAAAAATGACGTTTTTGCTGTGCTTTCCTTCCTTTATCATATCCAACCACTGTTATGTGGGTCTGGATTCAAATGCCTGCTACATGGCAAATTCTAGCAGGTTGGACTATGCTCTCTCGAAGGCCCTCAATGCAATCGGTTTCTGTACCTGACTCCGTTCGACGCCGACAGTCCTGGGCTCGGGGCTCCGGCTCCCACAGGCTGAGGCAGCGCCCATGCACTCTGTGTATTGAGTCTCGGCGCTGACCTGGCTCCAGACAAGGTTGGTTTGTTATAGGGCACAAAGCTGAGACCAGAAGAGCTTAGTGCAGCTGTCCGACTGGAAACCTGCGGCACAGCTGATGAACTGGGGAGGTTTATCATGGAGTGCCGATAGCGCGTGGTGATGGGGCCAGTTCCACTATTCAACAAGCACTGTTGACAAGAACAAGCCATTGCCGTGTGAAGGGGCCCCGTGGCCGTGGTCACCGGATACGGGGTGTCCATGCGCCTCTGAATACCTCGTCGGAACCTGGAGGTCTTGTTGGTCTGGACCAGCGATACAAAATCAATGTCGTAGTTGTAGCCCAAGGAGCTCAGGTCTACATGCCGAAGGCCATGCGTGAAGGCTTGCTCCAGGAACACACAGACCTTCATCTCATATGGAGACCACCCGCCTTCGTCATTCTGCCACTCCCACACGATGCCCTGCCCGGCCGCGGAGTCTTGAGCGAAGAGGTGTCTGCGGACGGATCGCATGGTTCCTGGTTCAAGAGAGAAAGACACTGGACGTTAGTCAAAACCACGCAAAAACATGGCAATGCAGTATCTATGGAGAAGCGGCACCTTAGGGTGCTTTAAAAGTGCTTATGTGAGTCAAGCACCCAACTCCCTTTGACTTTCCATGGGAATTCTGCATCCACTTCCTTAGGGCACTGTAGGAAATCACACGCAAAAGGGACAGTGGAACTTTTCCGAAGTGACTGCCAAAGGGCCAACCACCCAGGTCTGGTTGCTTAGCAGATGTGGGTCTTTCGGAGATTGAACAATCCTGGGAAATGCTTTTAAATGGCCACTTTGCCAGGTACCACACCCACACGTGTGTGCAACAGTCCGGGAGAAAGGCAGAGGCAAAGCTGGGAAAGCAGTTTGAAAAGTCTAGAGAGAGCAGCTGTTCAGACAGAGGGAAGGGGAACAAAACCACAGCAGAGTTGCTGGTTCAAGGGTTATTCTAGACCAGCAGCGGGAGCTAAAGCCTGCTCACATATCAAAGGCTCTGCTTCCCAGCAGCAAAGTGATCTGAGAAGCACATTTCCCCTGGTTATTTTTATTAAAACCTGCTCAAGGAGGATAGAGTCCAACCAATAAAAGGGGAAATTAAAAGTCAGCAAAAATGTCTTCCCCTAGCAGGGACTGAACCAGCCCAGGCACCGGCAGCATCAAAGGGGCCCCCAGAACTCCACTCCTCCATGGTGCTAGTGTCTTTCAATGCCTCCTAAGTGCCTATGTCACTTTGGAAAATGGGACTCGGGAGCCTAAGTCACTTAGATGCATTTGAACATTTTAGTCTCATGGGAACTCCCCTGGAGTCAGCCTCTTCCTACATTACTCTGTGGGTTTGGTTTGGATTCTGGTATAATGTGTTTGGTTAATCATATTTTGCGCTCTTTGGATACAGCACTGTGACCAGTATTGGGCTGTAGGGATCTGACTTTCAGGTGTCTGACTTCAAGACCCTTTGTAGAGGTGCAGAGCTGTTCTAGTGACTCACTATGGCAACTAGATCAGGAGGGTCTCATTAGCTCCAACTCCGACGCATAATAGGCTGAGAATTCCTTCAAGGTAAAAGAACCAGAAGGAAGGGACAGGCAGGTCAAGGAACATCCCTAGGAACAGATGGCTCAAGCGAAGGCTTAGGTCTGTAAGTGCAGTCCTGCCTCAGGGTTCTATTACATAAATTAAAAATAAAGAAAGATTATGGAGCATAATCTATTGAGAGAGCTGCAGAGAGAGTGGGGTGGGGACTTTCCTGATTTACAAGAACCTGTCATCCACGAATGCCCAGACGCTTTGCAAACATTAAGCCTCATGACCCTGTGAGGTACTCATTTTATGATGGGGAAACTAAGGCACGGTGTCAAAGTGACTTGCCCAAAGCCATCCAGTGAGTCAATGACAGGACTAGACAGGAAAAAAACCCAGGAGTCCTCACTCAACCACTGAACAACACGGCCCCCTCACATATCCCATGACATGTGTCCACATGAAAAGAAGAGTTTCATAATTACTGTCAAGCACCATCTCCAATTAATACGACCTCAGTATCTCATACAATGGCTGTTTTGTGGTCCTCCAGCATATTACGGAAATTGGTTATGTGGCTCTGGGGGCTTAGAAAGTTACAGATCATTGCTTTAGAGGTTAGCTCAGCAAGTGACCTGCTCCGTACAAGAGCACTGACTGCTCTCGGTTTACTCTCCTGTAGCAGCCGAATACTGACCCATGACAAGAGAAAACATGTGACCAACGCTACTTAAGAGCTACTGAAAGCAAAGGAGCTCTAGGATCTTCCCCAGGGCTATCTTAGATCCAGGTGGAGCCCTTGTAGCTCAAACATCAGGCTTGGAAATCCTAGTGCCGTGGTCCCCAACCTTTTTTGTCTGGCGGGTGCCAGACGAGCCACGGAGGACCGTGAGCATCCGCTGAAATGTCACCGACAAGCGGCGTCATCCAGAGGCGTCGCCGCCGAAATTCAGCGGCATTTCGGCAGATGCTCATCTGCCGGCCAGTACGCGGGCGCACTTAGATGCCATGGCGCCCGCGGGCATCGCGTTGGGGACCCCTGTCCTAGTGGGTCAGATTCTCAGTCGGTGTAAATCAGTGTATCGCTGACACCAAGGGATAGGCTGACGTCCACGAGCTGAGGAGCCGGCTCTGGGATGGGGGGAAATCAGAGTACGTGCCCCAAAGCAAGTTCCAGGAACTGCTCCCTGAAAACGAAGCGAAGGAGGGGGTGTTATCTTACAGCACACCTGGATCCGCAGCGAGACACACAGGTGAAGGAATGCGTGGGGGGGACGTGGACACTGTGGGAAAACGATGGGGGGAGACAGGTGCTCAGCTGGGGGCTAGCGATCAAAACCAGCAGGGACATCCTACTGTCCTAGCAGACTGCAGGATAATAGCAGCACAAGGGTTTCAGAGCACGCAACCGCAGCACCCACTACCCCCCCGCTGTGGGAAGAGGTGGCTTTTGGCACTCAACATACAGTGCGAGGTGTACCGCCCTGGGATACCCAGCGGGCGGGGCACTGGCCGTTCTTATCTTGGCCACACAGACAGTGGTAGCTTTAGGACAGTTCCTGAAGCCGCCCGATATTTACTTCTAGCTACGCTGCGCTGACCAGCAGCTGAGGCTCGCTTCTAATCCAGCGCCTGAGATCCGCCTTTGCAGCTGTCGCTCCCCTTCTATGGGGATGTTGGACCTGTTAACACTGGCTTCCTGTTATTCTTCCTCGCTTCCTTTGAAGAGCCTACTTGTCTGTCTAATAGCAGCAGGGAGAACGCAGTGGCCTCTTTTTCGCTCTGTTTAAAGATTTTCAAAGGAACGTTTCCTGCAGCGTTTATTTTATCTCTAGCGCATTACAAAGGTCAGCGGGCTGATCATTTACAAAACGTTCATGTCTAAAGGCAGGGAGCCTTGCTCAAACCGGGGAGCTTTGACTATATCTGCACCAGCAGAAGGGGAGGGAATGGGGACAAGAGAGTTTGAAAGGATCATACTGAAATGCAAACCGAACAGGTGGCAACGCGTCCGCGGTCCCTGCAGCAACAGATCCAAATCCCAGCCAGGCCATCTCGGTCCATCACCCCTTCAAGATCAATTTACTGGGCCCCATGCACTCACGGGGAGGGGACTTTCGGATAAGATCCTCAAAACTGAGTCAGCAGCCCCAACATTAAAGGTTCCATTATAGTTTCATATGAGTAGAGGTTTGATCCCCAGGGTCCTTTGCCAAAACGTTCACTCCGCCACCCTCGCTGCTCCCCTCCCTCCATCCCAGAGCTGGCTGCATTTCGGCAGCCCCTGCATGAATATAATTTGTGAAGCGCTGTGGAACCTTTTCCAGTGAAAGGGACTAAAGAGAAGCAAGATAATATAGAGCATCAGTAGCTGCTTTCAGAGAGATTGCCCCTCTCCTGGGGGAGGATATTCCATTCACAGTTTGGCCATTAGGACTGAATGGTGCTCCCTAGGTGGTCCTCCAGCCCAGCTGCTCACAAGATTCCATCTACACTAAGAACCAGACCCACTGCTGAGTGCCGTAGCTGGGACTAGCCCATCATTTTTACTGATTCAATCACCCTGCTGTAGCCCTGGTCAGAAAAAGGGCCAATTTCCGAGAGTCAATGGGGGGGTGGGGGCTAGAGAGAGGGGGCCATTGGCTATTGCGGAGAGCAAGGCCTGAGAGTTAGGACTTCTGGGTTCTACTCACGGCCTGGTCACTGAGCAGGATGGAAAGAGGCTGTCCTGGTGCCTGCTTGGTGATCTCCACGGCAGTTTTCAGAGAATTATAAGCCCCATCCAAACAAGGCTGCTGGGCGTCTAAAGAATATTCAAAGCTCCTAGTGCTAAGCCAGTGACAAACACTCCCAAACACACTCCTCGTGCTGATGAAATCTCTCACCCGGGACACCTTCCTAGCCAGGTTTCAAAGCTCCAGGTACTTTCCAGAGCGGTGCCCAGCCTAGCTGTGTGCTACTCACCCTAACATTAGGGCAAGAAAGTAGGACTATGAGCCGGGAACATGATCAAGACGGCCATGTCCGTCCTTGCTTACAGACCTGTTATTTAGCAATCATCTTCTCACCTCTCACGCTCTGCGAACACAGCTGATTTACTGTATTCAAGAAATCTGAACATTTCTGCCCTTCTCTAAGGCCCTCAGAGCGAACCACGCCTTGCCACCTCGCGGGAGGCAGGTGTTCGCTCCGTTTTACAGATGGGTAAACTGAGGCACAGATAGGCTTGTGCTTTCAGAAGGCGCCACTAATGCTGGCTGTCCACTTTGAGACACCCAGGCCTGATTTTTCCAGAGGTGATGAGCCCACAAAAACCCCATCGACGCTGTAGGTGCTCACTACTTCCAGTGGGGAAAAAAAGTCAGCCCCTAGGTGCTAAAGGTGATCATCCAGATGTAATGGCCACTAAACTGTTGGCCTGAGTGACCTCCGTGGGTCGTGCAGTGAGTCAGGAGCAAAGGCGGGAACAGAACCCAGATTTCCTGGCAACTAATCCTGCACCTTGCCCTCAAAAGCCAAACTCCCTCCACCCTGGAAGAAGGGGGAAAAAAAGCGGGAAAGGAAAATCAATGTGAAGGGGCAGTGTTCTAGCACCGCCCTACGTCATTCTGTGCGGATTGCAGGCATTAGCTCAGCTGTGTCCACAGGGCGCTAGGCCAAGCCAGAGCGGCTGGTCCTGCAGCCGGGAAAGGGTGGGGACAAGGGAATCAAACATGAGTGTTTTAATCACAAAAAGGCCTTTTTATGCAACTCCTCTGAAGGGATGTGCACAGGAAGGGGTGGGGGGGTAGGGTGACCAGATGACAAAGGTGAAATATCGGGATGCGCGGGGCGGGGAGGGGGAAGCCGCCGGAGGGCCCCCCCGCACCAGCTCGCCTCGAGACCCCTTGGAAACCTGAGGCATAGTCTGTGGGCCCCCAGATTAAAAACCACTGCCAAGTTCAGCCAGCCCCTCCAACCGCACCCCAGGTGTCAGGGGAGCCCAGCAAGGGACAGGCATGACGGGGACCACAGCCGAGCAGTGCAAAGAGGAGCAGAAACGGGGTCCCAGCCGCGGAGCTGCGCCCACAGAATTCTCCAGTGGTGGCTGCAGCGGGTGGGAGCTGGGCTGGGGGGAGCTGAGCTGGGCCGAAGGAGGAGCGGCAGCTCCCTGCAGCCCGGCTAGACCCCCTGCAGCACTAGATGGGGGGGCTGGCGCGCCTGCAGGGCAGAGTCTTTTTGTGACGGCCACCGCCAGGCGGCACAGCCCCGTCTCCACCCGACTCTATGGTGGCCACAACAGCTGAGCGCGCCCTGGCCCGGAGCTGCCAAGCCCACATGCTGCGCTAGATCCCCGGGGCAGCCTGGCTCACTTTCTGGCCACCCTCCCAGCCCGGGCCGCTCCGTGAGCCCTGGGCGCGGCGCAGGAGACCCAGGCCTGCCTCGCCTTCTACCGGGGGCTCGGGCGGAGGGAGCCACTGCGGGATCTCTGTCGGGCCATCCTCACCTTCCTGGAGAAGCTGGAGCAGTTCGCAGGGTGAGTGCTGGGCGCCACCCCCTCCCTCCAGCGCTTGCACCGTCATACAGCTGATCAGCGCAAGCCTGGGAGGGAGGAGGAATGCGGCGTGCTTGGGGAAGAGGCAGGGCCAGGGCGGGGATTTGGGGAGGGATCCAATGGGGCAGTGAGGGGGCGGGGCTTGAGGCGGGCCAGGGCGGGGATTTGGGGAGGGATCCAATGGGGGAAGGAAGGGGTGGAGTCGGGGTGGGTGCGGGGGCACGTGAGCCCCTCCGGGCTCCGCCTGTGCACCGGAGCAGAGGGCAAAATTGCTTGTTTGTCCAGTGAATATTGGGACAGTCCCGATAAAATCGGGACATCTGGTCATCCTGGGGGGCGGGGGGGGGAGGGAAGAGGGCATACGGTTCTAAGATCCCAACCTTGCAAAGCATTTAAGCACACGTGCAATTTTAAGCACGAGTGATCCCAGTGAAGCTTTAAGTGCCCAGCGATCTGAATACAGCCGGGAAAGAGGGTTCTTACCTGTGTCCTGTCGGAACTGCATCAGGCTTGGTATGTCGATGACGTAAGGGGCGAGCGTGGCATCTGCCTGCCCCAACGGGATACTGCTGCTGGCCAGCCCGGTTCCCGATCGTCTCCCCTTCTGCGCAGGGGCCTGGAGAGCCTGTTCGATAAAGCTGCATACGCTCCCTCTGTATGGCCTCCACCTGCCGAACTCGTCCTGCCATTCCCATACAGCCACTGCGGGCAGGGCGGCATGCCCTGGCACGGAATTGGAGAGCCCAGGCGGCCCAGCAGAACCGCTTCCGGCACCCAGCGCTGCTGCCATTTTCCACGGTCTGAAAGCGAGCCAAGTCAGATCACGTTGTTCACCCACTTCAAACCATCCTCTTCAAGGGCGGATGTCAGGCCTGCAAAGAGAGAGAGACACACACAAGACATACAGAGCTAATAAATACATTTGTTGGTCTCTAAGGTGCCACCAGGACTCCTCGTTGTTAGAGCGAAGAATGACAGCCCTGAGCTAACAGCAGGCAATCCTGCAGGTAGGTGGCAAAGTCTACGCACCCGGGGGGAGGAAATGCATGTGTCTCTCCATGAAAGATAACTGGGAGGTGAAATCGCTGAACAATTCACGGGGCAGTGGTAACTCAGAAGCGAATCAATTTCAAAACCAGCGGGTGAGATGTAGTTTGGGGGTCCTACCCAGGCCTGAATCCCGCTGCCAACATTGGGGGGTTTACAATCAAACCGACAGCGTAAGCATTTGGGGGCAAAGACTCTCAGTGTTAGACCCCAAGCACATGTCGTCAGCACTGACAAGCAGGCCAACATGGGGCGTAACAGGAACCCAGGAGTTCCAGTGTTATTCGTTGTGGGTGTTGCAATAGATCTAGAGGCCCTGATCTGGGATCAGACCCCCATTAGCCAGGCTCTGCACGCGCGCGCACGCAACCAAAAACCAATCACTACCCTCCCGCCAGTGCCACAGTCAAAGGGTCAATCTGTGTATCACACGGTATGCTAGCAGCCTTCTTAAAACAACACGGGACCTGAAGAGCTCAAGAGCAGGGCACAACTTAACCAACAGAGCAGCCATCAGTCGGCTGGAAGGTTTCTTCCATCACAATCAGAGGCGTGTATCCGGTGAGATGCAGGTAGCAACGGAGCGTCCACTGGTGTACACAAGCGCTGCAGAGCTCTTTGGGATGTAGGGCAGCCCAGGCTCCCGTGGGCGCAGCACCCACCCCTCACCCTGAGGGGTAGGTGCTGTGGTTTGTTATTTCCAACTCATCCATATGGAATAAAGCATAGACACCCAGATGGCTGCGTTCACAAGAGCAGAGCGATGCATTTTAAAGAAAACGATAGCTAATGAGTCATTCCTGTGCAGTTCTACCCAACGCCCCCGGGCGTACGAGCCGCCACTGGCAAATGAGACCCCCCCCCCACGATCATTTGATTAAAAAAAAAAGAAAGAAAAGAATCTTGAGACATTTGCTGCTATCACTTAGCACCCCCCAATGCCCCAGGGATGGTTATTTTACAGCTTGGAATTACAAGTCACTTCAACAAACCCCAGGTGCAAAATCTCGACACCTGCCTCGTGCGCTATTTTTACGTTGGATTTCACACACTACTACTCAGCATTGCCGAGCTCAGCTTGGATCATCTCAGTTCAGAGCTCTGCTGCAGCGTTTTCTATCCCATCTGGTGCACAACGTTTGCAAGCAGGGGGTATGCTGCACCCCACAGGAAAGGGACCCCCGGACATAAAGGGCTCCTGCCTTTCCAAATATACAGTGGCTTGGATGCCCATCAGCAAAGCAGGCCATCAGGGGGAGGCGCTGCTTTGGAGGGGGTCACACAATTGGTTTGTGATCCTTTTAAAATGTAGTGGCAGCAGAACGAAAAAAAAAAAAAAAAAAAGATCACAGCAGAAATAGATCTATTAACACTTTCTCTTACGTGGTAGCTTTCTCCCAAAGTACTACAGCCTCAAAACCCAGGTGGGGGTAACCATCCTCCTTACCTACTGTACAATGAAATCCTGGGTCATGATTGGCTGAAAAGGGTCATGTAACAAACAGTCTACTGTTGGCCTCCAAGGAGGTCAACAATGCTTAGCTATCTGAGGAGCAGCAGCTGCCAATCAACACTAAATATGCAAATCAGGACATCCTGATTGGCTGCAAGTGAGTTCAGTGTAAATGAAAATTCACTTCCTAGTAGGTAAGGGATACTGTTTCCTGGATCAGAAAACTGACAATCTAAAGGGGTGGGGGCTTCCAAGTTTATGCACCTAAATGGAATTCTGGCCTACAGCTGTTTGCAACGATTGTGAAAAAACAAACGCAAGTTCCACGTCTTGGGCAAAGTGCTTGGGCAACTTGAAGTTAAGGCTGTATGTTTCTATTAGTTACTGAAGGGTATCGGGGTAGGGGATTCCTAAGAGAAATCTGTAGTTTCCTTTTCGTTTTCATTAAAACAAAACACTCAACTCTACACTCAATCCTTCCCCCCCCCCCCTCCCAAACAGTGACACACAAATTTTAGAAAGCCTAACACGGCTGTTACTCTGAAACCTGGAAATGCAAAGTTAACTGAACTGTGATCCTCACCCCTTGCATATCTACCGTTATCGCGTGTAAGATGGAAACAGTTTGAGGTAAATTGTGATAAGGACTTTATGAACTTCTCAGTCTGGTATCTAACATCCACTGCATGTGTGTCACTGACCTGTAGAGTCATGGAACCGTGAAGAATACGGCTGTGGTTTTTTATGAACGTATCTACCACAGATCTCCCACAAACCCACATGCCTATTGTGTCAGCTACTAAATTCAATGGTCCAGCTCTTCAGAGATCTGCAGGCCCAAATCTAGTAGCTACATGTTCTGCTGTGAGATTTAGCACCGACAAGTTTGCTTTTAGTTTTAAAAAATACCTTCTCCCCTGTTAACAGCACTCTAGATTGTAAGTTTCTAGTTTATTTTTCACCATTTATACTACTTGATTATTAACTTGAGCTCCCATCCAGCAATCTGACCCGCACGGGTGGATCTCTGCCTCTGGGGCAGAGCCTCATGTAAGGATCCACCCACCTGGATTTGACTGGAGGACTGGGGACTCTGACAACAAAAGAAGTTTGGTAAGTTTCCATTTTTTTCCTTCTTCACAGTCACTTCCTGCTTCTCAAGCACTAGCAGAGAGCAGCAGAGCTGGGTTCACAGCATTACCATGCAACCTTCAAGCCAAAAGTCTGTTTCCACTGAAATTTAAAACAAAAGCTGGAGAAAAAACAAACAAACCCAACTACTATTCAGTCGTGTAAAAGCCTTTTTAAATGCATAAAAATCTGAACTTTGGCTCTACAATCCAGCTGACAATGTCCCTTTAAAATGTCTGAATTGAACTCATCAGTGGTAATAAAACCTCAATGACAATGTATCCTGCCTCACAAGTGGAAAAGAAAAGGCCAGGGAGCCCTAGATCCGTGCTGTGGACGTAAGCAGTTTTCAAGTGCCAACAGAGTGGGATTCTTTTAAAGCACAGGGCTTTTCAGCGTGTTATTCGAACAGGACAATGCCCAGGAAAGATTTGCAAGGATCACCAACACCACACTTAGGAAACGCAAGGTCTGCAAACAAGCGACTACATATCGTCACAGTGAATGGATTATATTTGAATTAAAAGATTCCTGGGTGTCTAGGTTACACTAACCCAGGGGGTCTGCAACGGGCTTACAACTCAGCATCAGGAGGGCGCGTTTGTTACAGGACTGCAGGCGGCCCATACCCTGTGCCGTTTGGAAACCCCAAAGGGAAGATCAAACTAACAGCCCCGCTGCTACGTGTGGTGCTTGCCAAGCCCCACAGCAAATCAACTGAAATTTTAGTTTCATTCTGCTGTGAATTTACAGAAGCCACAGAGGCACTACCATGACTTCAGCCATTGTTCAGGGCTCTCCTGTGGGTGCCGGGGGAGATACCTGGAAAGAAACAGGAGTTTCCACAGTTGTAGAGAAATCTCAGGTACTTGTGCTGTTCCTGGGCACTGCAGGCCAAATCCGGCCCGGCCTGATCCCACCTGGAGCAGCCAGGTGAAATTTCCTAGGATCATATCCGTTTTATTCATAGAGTTTAAGGCCAGAATTCTGATCACTGGATGAGGGTCCCTGGTGTGTGTTATGCAGGAGGTCAGACCAGGTGATTTTTGCATCAAACCCTTAACTTCTATGTGGGCTACAGTATATCTTGCAGAAAGATATCCAACCCGGGCTCTGGAGTTCAGGGAATGCTATGGCCTGTACCCCCAACTTGACCTGGGATTCATGGGCAAGAAATGACCATAACCCTTGCTTAGGAATCAGGAGACCTGGGTTCTAGTCCCAGCTCTGCCACTGACCTCTAGTGTGACCTTGATCAACTCGTTACCTCTCTGAGCCTCTGTTTCCCCTCCCACCCTTTGTCTGCTTAGACTATAAGCTCCTTATTGTTTCTGTCTAGTACCTAGCACAACAGGCAAACAGAACCAGTAAAATGATTAGCAAGAAAGAGGGGTGAGAGACCCTGAGCAAAGAGGATAGAAGACGAGATAGAAGGGGTTTTGGTCAATTCTAGGGTAGCATTTGTGTCTGCATTTCTCTTGGCCATCAGCGACACTCACGCATCGGAAGAGATGAACATTGCATTGCTCATATCCACTTGCATAAAGACTACTGGGCATTTACAATCATCCGTCGATAATTCGCTACCCTCAAGGTTCCTTTCAGAGCTAATCTCCGGCTGTAATACCAAAGGGAGTTTCCGAGGTAGAAATGCAAAGACCCACCTGGATACTAGAGAAAGTATTATTAGCCAATGTAGAGAAGGAAATCAGACAAGAGAGAACTGAACTGAACGCTAGTTCTCCACGCTATGCAATGATAGCGCTTTCACAACAATTACAAAATTAAGACTGCAACCTGATTCAAGGACATCGGAATGACTTTCTAACTCCAGAGCCTTCTCACCATCATCATGAATCATTAGTATTTACAGAAGAGGCCACAACCACGCTCAAGAGACACTAAGGCTACACACACAGCGAGCTGGGGTTTGAGTCCCATGCTCATGTGCCCATTGTACCCATATTCTTCAGAGTGATAGTATTATATGATTACGGCATAATTATGATGCATTTTGTACAAGGTGGTGTCATTGGAAACGTTAGGATTTTGCAGAATATGATTATGTTATTTGTATGCATGTATCATTTTTGTATCTGAAGTTACGACTATCGACTGTGTATCTGTAGGCACACCCGGTAAGTAATGGCTGCTATAATCCAGCAAGGTAGGTGGCCAGGCTACCTGACACGGAACTCCAGCTCGGAGACCAGTGTTGTTCCACAAACTGAGTTTGGGACCAAGGGTTCCTGCCATATGCTAAAGCTATACAAGGTAGAGTGTGGCCTCACTGGTTGTCCTTCACTCCCCCCGCCCAGCTGAACTCCTAAGAGAAGCTCCTAAAGAAAAGGACTTGGAACGGGGGCGGGAATCCCAAGATGCAAAGCAAGTGCAACTTGTCCCTTAAGAATTGGCAAGCCTGCTTGTATCATCAGAGAATTTGCTAGTTTATATCCGACCTGTCTAGTATCTTAGGCTTAGTTTATTGTTTATTTAGTAGGTAATCTGCTGGGATCTGTTTGCTATCCCTTATAATCACGGAAAATCTTTTTTGTAATTAATAAACTTCTTTTATGTTTTCATCCAAACCAGTGAGTTTGAATGAAGTGCTTGGGAATCTTAGCTCAAGGGGCGGGGGCATTTCCTCTCCACATTGAGGGGGAGGCGAACTGGATAATAAATTCATACTGGTCGGGGTTTGGACCAGGGCAGGACGGTACAGCTCCGGGATCCTAAGCTGAGAAGCTGGTGGTTATTTGGCTGTAGCCTCTCTCTTGTTGGTGTGTACGCTGGTGGAAGTGTAGGACCGGGAGCGGGTCTGCAGCTTCTCACAGCAGCACAGTATGAGAGGGAGCCCAGGCTGGTGAATCAGAGGGCTCAGTGGTACCCCAGTTCCAGGTGGCACCCTGGGGGGAACCCGTCACACCCATACTCGCAGTGTTCAATGAGAGCTATCACACGTGTTACTAGCAATATAGCCACGGTAGCACGGACAGCAGCAGCAGAACCAGAGTTGAGTACACACTCATGGGTTTCAGTGTGTGTACATGAGCAGGGGAATCACGCCCCTAGCTCATAGTGTAGACATACTTAATACAGAGCGCTCCCTCAGATCATACCAGTCCAGAGACCAGCCCGCAAAAGACTAAATTCTCTCAACTACTACCGAAGCCAAGGGGAGCTGAAAGCACTCCGCACCTCCCAGGATCAGACCTTTCATCAGGAAGGTTTGCACTCAAGAAACAATGTCAACCCGAAGCTGGCCAACACTTCAGATTCTGTATAAACACGTTCATCCCAAACCCAACAGACATGCAGCCATTCATTTCTTTTCATTCCAGTGGAAAAGGTTTTTATACAGATATTTTAGGATGCTGTTCAAACGCAAAACAAGAAACAGTTGCTTTTAAGCACACCTTTTCTTGCGGGCGGGGATTTTCACTGAGAGCCTGAAAGCGAAACTGAAGTTTCCACTTTTTGGTTTATAGAATCTCAACAAATATTTATTTGCCCTGGCTGAGAGAATCACAACAAACAATCAGCATGAACAGCAAAAAGAAAATTCGATTTTCAACACTAGTTCCATTTTAGTAAACCCACGTGCTCTTCGTAACACGGGGCAGGAATTCTGATTGGAAATATTATTAAGAGGTAGCCAGTGTCCTTTTAAAGACTCAAACTCAGAAATGACTATTTATATGGTCAAACCATATAAATAGCACTGTTAATGAGGAAGAGTGGTCTAGTGGTTACGGTGCTGCTCTAGGAATCTGGAGACGTGATGGAATCCTACCCTAGGAATCTGGAGATCTGAATTCTCTTCTCTGCCACAGACTTCATGTATGACTCTGGGAAAGAACCCTCTGATTCTGTTTCTCAGCAGTAACATGGGAATAGCACAGGATCTTGTGAGGATACACACATTGAGCACCTCACAGTCCTCAGTCACTACGGCAATGTAATACCACAGATATTGCCAGGAACAGGTGACAGTCTAAAGTCCAGAACCTACAACTGGGTCCAAATGCAGGAGCAGGACCCAAGGGCCTCATCCAGGAAACAGTACCATGGGACTACTGGTAGCATTTTCAGGATCAGACCCCGAGGAAGAAAAGTCCTACAGTTAAGACAAGGGTAACATTTTCAAAAGTACCTACGTGATTTACAAGCCTAAGTCCCATTTTCAAAAGTCACCTGGGCATTTAGGGCACATCTACACAGCAAGCAGGATCCCGCAGCAGCGAGTCTCAGAGCCCAGGTCTAGTTGTGTAGACGTTCCGTACCTGAAGCTTAGGGAGTGGGGTCTTCAGAGCTGCCACAGGATCTTGCTTGCTGTGTAGACGTACCCTAAGCGCCCTATTTCTCATTGAAACTAAGTGAAAACGGGCCTTTGGCACTTGAAAAGTTAACCCCAAGTCAAAATTAATCTAACCCCTCTCATCTCTGTAAAAAGCAGCTCCTACAGAACTTCCTTCTAAGTATCTAAGCAAACTGCTTTAAAAGATGCAAGATTAAAAAAAATCTTTAGAACCTAGACATTTCATAACTTTTGAGAATGAAAATAAATTGCTCTCAAAGGGTCACGACCCCATCAGTTTAAAAACCTGGCATCTGTCTGAAAGCGCTTTCCCAAGGAACAAGCAGAGGCTGGGCTACACACCCAAATTGCTCTGATTGAACTAAATGGGTTTCTAAACAGATTTAGTTAAGTCGGCACAAACCCCTCGCAAGCTAAATTCATCTCCGCCTCGCAATGTGGACATCAGCTTATGATAGCTGATTGAGAGTTAGCTCACAATGGAGATGGACTCATTTAGTTCAGCCAGTGGAATTGCTGGGCCAAATGTTACAATAGTGGAAGGATGAGAGAGACGACAGCCTTAGCTCCATTCATCAGTGCCGCTTACCCCAGCTCCAATGATACGCTGCACCAGCTCACGTTGTACAGCTTTGCCCAGCTGTGGGGTCTGCCCAGGTCCAGCTATAGGGACGCTGTAATCAGGACAAAGCCTCTCTCTAGTTTTACAGCTTTCACATTGACAGCACCTAGGGCATAGTCAGTTTCACGGTTTCCAGTCTAGTCAGTTTCCCCAGTTGCCTGTGGGGGTTTTGCACACAGCAATGGGCGAGGGAGGGAGAAACATTTTAAAAAATAGGAACATGTGATTTTAAACCCACACACATTGGCAGGCGGACTTGGACAGGTGTGAGATCTGAAACTATTACTCATTCTTTTAAAAGTGACTAGCTTTAATTGGTGCCACTTTACACTCTCGGGGTATAGTTATTTGGGAATGGACTGAGTCTCTTCCCCCCCCCAGTCTGCCATGAGCACCTGCCAGAGACCAGGGTCCTATTCGAGTGGAGACAGTCGATATCGAAAATGAAAGCAGTGATGATGAACTGGACGTGCACACTCTGCAAGGGGGAATAACACTGACAGATTGTTTGCAAAGCTGGGTGTGCCACGCTGGAGGAGGCTGCAGGTGGAAGACACTCCAGCCCTCTAGGGAGGGGGATAGAGAGGGGTAATAGAGTGGGCACCAGGGCTCCATGCCCCTGGAGCTGGACAAGCCCGGTCAGAGCCGAGCGGATGGGGTGACAGGGGCGGGGGAAGTGGGAGGCAGATCTCCAGAACACACAGAGGCTGTAAGTGAAGGGCCCACCCGGAGTAATGAGACGTGACCAAACCTGAGGAGCGGTTCAAGCGCTAGGCGCAGACAGATCCCCTGAATCGCAGAGAGGCACTTCTCACTAGAGAAAGGAAGAAATGAAGGGATCAGTTACCTCCATCCAAATCACCCCAAGTTACTCCACCCATCACCTCTCTGCCCTCCCAGAGATACCCCACAACGACCAGACCTGAGAGCAGGACCTCACCCCCCCTCCTGTCTGCCCCCCCAGGGGTCAGACCCTCCATCACCTCCCTGCCATTCTACCTACCTATCCCCCCAAGGGGTCAATCACCCCCTTGCCCTCCTACTACCCCCCCCCAGGAGTCAGACCCTCCCCACCCTCCTACTTACCCCCCCCCTGGGGTCAGACCCCCCTGCCCTCCTACCAACCCCCCCCCGGGGGTCAGACCCCCCCTGCCCTCCTACCAACCCCCACCCCCTGCCCTCCTACCTACCCCCCCCCAGGGGTCAATCACCCCCCTTGCCCTCCTACTACCCCCCCCCCGGGTCAGACCCCCCCACCCTCCTACCAACCCCTCCCCCCCGGGTCAGACCCCCCCACCCTCCTACCAACCCCCACCCCCGTCAGCCCCCCACCCTCCTACCAACCCCCACCCCCGTCAGCCCCCTGCCCTCCTACCTACCCCCCCCAGAGGTCAATCACCCCTTGCCCTCCTACCTACCCCCCCCGGGGTCAGACCCCCGCACCCTCCGACCGACCAACCCCCCCCCCCCCCGGGGTCAGACCCCCGCACCCTCCGACCAAACCCCCCCCCCCCCCCGGGGTCAGACCCCCGCACCCTCCGACCTACCCCCCCCCCGGGGTCAGACCCCCGCACCCTCCGACCGACCAACCCCCCCCCCCCCCGGGGTCAGACCCCCGCACCCTCCGACCAAACCCCCCCCCCCCCCCCGGGGTCAGACCCCCGCACCCTCCGACCTACCCCCCCCCCGGGGTCAGACCCCCGCACCCTCCGACCTACCCCCCTGGGGGCCAGACCCCCACGTCACTCCCCCTCCCCCCTGCCAGACCCCCAGGCACCCACCCCCCGAGTCCTGCCCCACAGTCACCCGCTCCCGACCCGCGCCGTTCAGAGGCCCGGGGCGCCCCTCACCGTCACTCCGGGCCGCTCCGCTCCGGCCGGCGCTGGGCAGGAGCAGCGAGACCTACTGGGGGCAGCGCCTTCCTTCGCAGCCGAGACAGCGGGCCTAGCGCGCATGCGCCCGCCGCGCGGGGCACCCTGGGACTTGTAGTCCGGGGCGGCCATCGGCCTTCCCCCCACTTCCGCCTCTAGCTCGCCCTGCCCTGCCCCAGCCGCAGCCACCTGCCCGGGGCTCGGGGGGGATCCCCCAGTCCAGTCCCGCCACAGCTTGGGGGGCTTTATTGGGGCTCCCCACCGCCCCCACTGCCACAGCTTGGGGGCCTTTATTAGGACTCCCCCACTCCGCCCCCATTTTGGGGGCTCCCCCAGCCCCCCAGTTTTGGGATTTTGTTGGGGGTCCCCCAACCCCCCCCCACTGCCACAGCTTTGGGGCCTTAATGTGCCACACCCAACCTCCCCCTATAGTTTCTTTGAGGCCTTACTGGGGCTCCCCCAGCCCAACTGGCACCGTTCTGGGCCTTTGACCCCCCCCCCCCCCCGCTGTCCCCCCCAATTCATTGGCCTGATCCTCCTTGGAATCCACGTGACCAGGGAGTTTGCTGACAGACCCATCCCTGCCCAGGTGGAGGCGGTTCAAAGCCCCTCTCAGGCGAGCGCATGTGGCCAGGCCCCACACACTCTGTCCCGGCTGCCGCCTTATGAAAGTGGGACCCAGTTCTCAGCCACCCCTTCCTGTGCTTGGGACAGGCAGGTGCCCAGTGTCGCTGACCCCAGCTGCTCCAAAGCCATGAACCGACCCCCTCCCCCCCCAATCATAAGATTGGTTTAAAAATCATGAGACTTGGGTTTATTTCTTTGCCTTCTGGTCACACGCGGATCCCGTTTTTCAAGCTTTTCTCTGCACCCAGGAAGGCTAGCGACTCACTTTGGATTTAAATGACAGCTGAGATTCTCTCATAATCACATGACTCTGGCGGCTGGAGCTTTAAGAAATGCCACAAATATTGCGAGACTCGTAGCCTCCCAGCTGCTCTAACTTACCTCTCTTCCCATGGCTCCTTATCTGGGAAGCAGAGATAGTTGCAGTACAGTGCTTTAGGGCTACACCTCTGGTCCCTACCCTAGGGGTTGGGAGCAGAACCCTTATATCATGTCTATACTGCATAGGGGCAATTTCTACCCACTTCCAGGCACCTTTACGCCACTCCATTTCCCTCCTGCTCAATTATCACAGCCCTGTTCCTTCTCATATCCTTTTTTCTCTTAGTGCAACAGCCTTCTCTGCATCTCCTGCCACCTGGAATAGCCTCCCTGGATCTCCCCAGCTCGTAAACTCACCATCTCGTTCAAATCTTCTTTGAGTCTCGTCCCTTGTCTGCACCTCTTACTGGCACAAGGAGAGGGAAATGACATCTGTCCTACAGCATTTTCAGAGAGAGGTTGGATAAAAGCTGCTATACAAAATGTTATCAGATTCTATTGTCTTATCAAGGCCTAACGGAAACAACCTGTTACAGAGGCAGCTAGTGAGGCTGGAAAATGGGATTAAAGATGGGTATTTTATGATCTGGGGCTTCCCGCACAGAAAATCTAGTTTAAAAAAAATTGTAATCGGTCGTCAGTCACTTGGGTGTTTTACAGAAGATTTACTTATGCAGATTAATCCCCAATCCCTGTTAAATTTTCTGCACTGCTTAGTTCTTTAGCCCTCTGACATCAAACAGGCTTAATAGGACTGAATGAGAACCAGGGGCATCTCCAACACCAATATCTGATGAACACTAATCGTTACATTTTTGCCTGCGGGTGATAAAGGCAGGATTATGGAAGCGGCACAAAGGAAGAGAATCACCTGGAGGATTAAAGAATCTTTCTGCTCCCTGCCTTGAAGACAACAGCGGCAAAGAGAGAAAAAGATTTGTGTCTCCAAAGGAAAAACTGGAAAAGCAGAGGGGTGGAGTGTGTCAGTTTTCTCCCCTGCAAAATTCAGGGTCAGCTATAAAAGACTAAATAAAGTATTTTGCACAGAACAGTCCTGCCGGGGTAGGGGGAGCAGTGGCCAACATGACTTTGTTCTTTTCCCCCTTCTGAATCTTTGGTAGTTTTTTATTATGATGCCTTTTGTTGAAATTTTCTTCTTGCATGTGACCGGAGAGATACCGGTGCTGTTGCTTAGCAATTGATTTATAGCTCTAGCGCTCTTCTATGCTTTTGAACTGCTTTGGTTTCTCTTTTCTTTGGAATTAGTGAGGGTCAGATTCTGATCTCCGGAACAGGGGAGGAGGTTTTAAATGTTTTACAGATTCACCTAGCGTACATATAAGTCTGCAAGTTTACAAAACATTTGGAAAAGTTTGCAAGATAAAGAACATAAGAACAGCCATACTGGGTCCGACCAATGCTCCATCTAGCCCAGTATCCTGTCTCTGACGTTGGCCAGTGCCGGATGCTACAGAGGGAATGAACAGAACAGGGCAATTTTCAGGTGACCCATCCCCTGTCATCCAGTCCCAGCGTCTGGCAGTCAGAGGTTTAGGGACACCCAGAGCATGGGGCAGCTAACCATCTTGGCTAATAGCTACTGATGGACCTGTCCATGAAATTAACTAATTCTTTTTTTGAACCCAGTTTTACTTTTGGTCTTCACAACATCCCCTGGCAATGAGTTCCACAGGTTGACTGTGTGTTGTGTGAAGAAATACTTCCTTATGTTTGTTCTAAACCGCCTGCTTATTAATTTCAGTGGGTGACCTTTGGTTCTTGTGTTATGTAAAGGAATAAATAACGCTTCCCTATTAACTTTCTCCACATCATTCATGATTTTATAGACCATTATTATATCTTCCCCCTTAGTCATCTCTTTTCTAAGCTGAACAGTTCCCGTCTTATTAATCTCTCCTCATACAGAAGTTGTTCCATGCCCCTAATCATTTTTGTTGCCCTTCTCTATATCGTTTCCAATTCTAATATATCTTTTTGGAGATGGGGCGACCAGAACTGCACACAGTATTCCAGGGGTGGGCAGCGGGGGGTCGGAGGGGGTGTATAAACACTGCACAGGGTACAGGTTCAATTCATACTACGGCATTATTGTGCAGGCTTCAAGAGGCTGCATGGGTCAGAGCTGGAATAATAAGGAGGCTCTCGGTCAAAAATGAGGTGCATTAGCTGAGCTGTGTGTCTAGGACAGTTGGGTGAGACTGGAGTAAGAGGACAACAAGGAGTCTGGTGGCACCTTAAAGACTAACAGATAGTCTTTAAGGTGCCACCAGACTCCTTGTTTTTTTTGTAGATACATACTAACACGGCTACCCCCGGATACTTGGAATAAGAGGGTCAGCATTGAGGTGCATTGGCAGAGCTAGGTAAGGGGGGTTCTGGACTAAAAAGCCCTGGGTGATGTTACAGATGGAGATGGAGAGGTCTTAGCAGATCTGGGTGCAGGGCTGTGAAAGATCAGACTAAAGATGCATTGGCTGGGTTATTTGAAGACCTTGAGGGCTTGTCTACACTTAACATGCTACAGCGGTACCTCTGTAGTGCTTTGGTGAAGACACTACCATCGGAGTAGGCACTCCAGCTCCCCGAGAGGTGATACCGACCTAATGCTGTCTACACTGGGGGTTAGGTCAGTTTAACTGCGTCACTCAGGGGTATGGATTTTTCACACCCCTGAGCGATGGAGTTTACCAACCTAATTTCCTAGTGTAGACCAGGCCTGAGTCAGACCAACAGAGAAGTTCTGTGATACAGTCAAAGCTGGTTTTGGTCCATCAAGGAGGACTGCTCCTCTTCATATCAAAGTGGATTTTGTACAGACAACGTATCCATCCACTGTGTCAGTAGTATGAACATTTTGCTGGCTGCCGGTCCTAAATGTATTACTGTAGCCACTTGCTGATGTGAAACAACGGTCAATGCCCTCAACAGACCTTCTACTTTGTCTAGTTGTTAGCAAAGCCACACCATCAAATACAATTTGAATACCGGGCCCAATGGAATGAATGTCTGTTGAGATCTAACCGACTAACTTCACATCCCTGCAATATCTGGGACTAGGAAACAGGACCACTAGAAGTTGACACCGTTACAAGAGACGGGCTTAAGGAAAGGGGCTCAAAACCTCACTGGTATTTAAGAGGTATCTTTTTAAACTGTCCACAGCATGTCAAATATTGGCGAGCGTTCTCTATCTGATAGGAGACAATATCACCACCTACAAACTCCTGGGGTTAATGTGGTTTTCTATCACAATGCAGCAGCTCATTGGAACCAACAATTCATACCAGCCGAGGATCTACCCTGGGATATATCTACTGTTCCACCACTGCCAGAAAAGCCCAAGGAACAAAACAGTAGACCTGACAAAAGACTTGGTTATGATCAGCTGTCCTTGGGCCAGATTCAATCAGCTTGAACAGTTACCACCAATTCACACTAGTGTAACTGAGGTGAGAATCTGGGCCCTGTTTCTGTAGGCTCCGGAGATGCCCAGGTAACATTATCTGACCACTCTGTGAAGACCTGGATGGATGGAATGACATCAGATCACTCTGACATCATAAATGTGGTTGTTGCGTCCATCAGACTGTTCTTTGAAGCTCTAATCTGTTATGTTTGTGTGCGTCCACAAAGACCCTGGAAGCTCATTGGTGATAATCTTCAACTTGCTGCCTGCTGACAGCAGGGCCTACAGATAAGGATGTGATGTCTCACTTTGCATCTCCCTCTGAACTTTGGCAGGACAATTTGCATTCCAAAGACGGGTTGCACTAACCAGAGCCCAAGTGTTCAGCGTGTCACCCAAACAGCTGTAAAGGTGTGGCTCTACACACCAGGGCCATGTTTACAAACCTTAGAATGAATCTTCTTGAACCACCCTTTAACAGATGAAGAAGTTATGTTGCGTATCCAGAAAACAAGTTCTGCATTTGGTCGTCGGCAGAACCGGGTTTGAAGCAGGGTGAGATCTGCTTTTGTACAAACAGGGCTCCCTTCTGTGTGCTGCGGAGACATGCACTTGCCACCAGAGCCCGATCCAAGTGCTAGATGGTGTTTACATGAGACATCTTCGTTGACTCCTGGGCATACAGTGTCGAGGTAAAATAGCCAGCAACACTGTATTGGAGCACAAGAGTCTCAACGACGCCTTTGTATTAGAGAATTACGGAGAGGTCCCAGATGAGATCGAGTCTCCATTGTGCTGGGCGCTGTACAAACACAATAAGAGACAGCCCCTGCCTCAAAGAGCTGAGCCTCTACATTGACAAGGCAGGATTTTTATCCTTGTTTTACAGCTGGGAAACTGAGGCACAAAGGCCCAGCTCCTGACAAGTACTTAGGCTCTGAATGTCTGTGAAATCACTGGGAGTTGGGAGCCTAAAAGCCTTTGACGATCCAGGCCAAAGAGGGGAAGTGATTTGTCCCAGGCCACCTGGGAGGTTTGCAGCAACGCTAGACTGCTGAGTCTCAGTTGAGGGCTTTAACCACAAGGCCAGCCTTCCAGCCTGCTAAGAGATAGCTGAGAGAGACGGATGCTGCTTTGGGATTGCCTTTAGAGGTTTAGGAGGTGAACTCTTCGGGAGCTGGGACTGTCTAGCACTATGGGTACGTACAGCACCAGCACAATGGGGCCCAGTCTCAGGTCGGGCCCTGCAACTGCTATTGTAATACATGTAATAATAAGGTAAGGGAGCAGCTCAACTTTTGAGAGAAAGGAGAAGAGCATGTGTGTGGGGGGTGGGGGGATGATTTTCAGAGCAAAATCTTACAGCACAGGGGAAGAGAGGAAGTAAAGTGCACAGAGCTGCACTGGATACACGGGCCCAGATCTGCACCTCACTCCCATTGATTTCAGTGGGCGATAGGTGCCTAAACACCTTTGAGGATGTGGGCTGCAGAGACTTCCTTTTTGCACTTCCCATTCCTATGGCCAGCACAACGCAGCGTTCTCTCCCCTGCTGCTCCGTGAGTGGACGCTTCCCGATACCTTATAGCACATATCCAGCTATCCAAATCACAGACTGCAAGCACCAGCGGGGAACGGTCTGTTGTTAGCGTAGTCAGTAGACAGGAACTGGCTAGCTCAAGATTTGTCCTCGCCCTGGTTCTTTTCTTGCAGCAGGGCCATAGGGGCTGAGTTTACTTCTCCAGGATGACCACCTCCTATGTGTTATTGAATCAAAGACCTGTACTAAGGGATATAAACCCTCATGCTTTAGGATCTGCTAAGTGAGGGGGGGTAGGTCAATACTTCAGGGAGGAAATGAATCACACAGGGCCTATAATAATATATGGAGCTATTCCTATCTCATAGAGCTGGGAGAGACCCTGAAAGGTCATCAAGTCCAGCCCCTGCCTCCACTAGCAGGACCAAGTACTGATTTTGTCCCAGAGCCCTAAATGGCCCCTCAAGGATTGAGCTCACAACCGTGGGTTTAGCAGGCCAATGCTCAAACCACTGAGCTATCCCTCCCTCCAGCTATAGAGGGATATTGACCGGGATAGCTAGAGCACTTTAAATTCACACCCGATCTTATTTTGGCATAACTTCCCATGCAAACAAGTCCTAAGTGATAGGAGTTAGGAAGAAACTTCCCCCGTGGGCAGGTTATTACATTTGTACTTTCCCCTGACACCTCTGGTGCTGCTCAGAGACAGAGTACTGGAGGAGACGGATCACGGGTTTGCTAAGATGGCCTTGTCTTCTGGCCCCCGGGAACCACCTGATGCTTTTGCTACTGGAGAAGGGCTACATCTCCTCTGTCCCCGGGAAGTGGCTGTTGTGCTGTGGTGGGCAAGATGCCAGCCTGCAGCCCTCTTGGCTTCTCTTCCTGGCTCTGCTGCCAAATCAATGGCTGAGTCTCCCAGGAGAAATATTTCAGAAATGGCCCTGGATTGCGGGTGCTGAGCGTGAGACACCTGGGGCCTGATTTTCAGAGATGCTGAGCCCTCCCCCTGCCCCATCAACTGCAGCTAAAGTCAGTGGGAGCTGCAGGGGGCTCAGCGCCATTAAAAAGCTACCCAGGGTGTCGTGTTGGGCGCCTAAAAATGCAGACATTCCAAATCGGTATCCCCATAATTTGACTACTGTGGCATAAGTGACTTGGCCAAAGGCACACATCAAGTCAATGGCCCAGCTAAGAATAGAACCCAGGGCTTCTGTGCCTCAGTTTCCCCACCTTTGGACAGTGCTTGGAGATGTATGGGTGGAACGATCTTAGAGCGAAGCATTTTAGGGCAGATCCTCAGGTGGGGTAAATTTCCTTTGTGCTCTAGCTCTCCTGGGCTGGATGGTGGTTCTGGAGTGACACTCTAGTTCACAACGGCTTTTCCCTAGGGTGTTTCCTCACCTCTACTGTTTTAATTTGTTGTTCGTTTGCTACTCCGTGGTCGGCTAAAGGCAGATATTGCTGAGTTGGCCTCATGCACGCTTTGCCTGTTGCTTTCCTGGCCCAGGAGCAGGGAGCCTGGCAGTCTCAGGGCCCGGGAACAACTCGGAGTGGAGCTCAGGTTGGACCTCTTCCTAAACTAAATCCTGCTGGAGCCCTTCCAGACTCTCCCTGAAAACAGGTGCCACCTAGTGTACAGAGCTCTGCCCGGCTGCTAAAAACAACCCACACAAAAGTAGTTGGCAGAGTAGGGCAGATCCTAGGGGTGGGCGGGGGCAGGACAGGGTGTTATCGTTAGGCCCGGATGAAACACGGGCCTTTTCCTGGTCTTGCCTCATGGGAGGTGAGTTTGCAGCCCTCACGCTTCACTTGAAATGAGAGCGGCGTTGACCACTGGGGCGGGGAATTCAGCGGGGAGGTACACCCCAGGCTATCAGCCTCGCTTTGTGGCCCAGCCACGACACTAAGGGGGTGTGGAGTACGTGACAGCAGCTCTGTATTCATTCATGCTGGAGGCTGACCTGGTATTGGGGACGTTTTCTGTTTGAATAGATGGTCTAGTTCAGGTAACTGGTAACACAAGTTCCACCTCTCAGGCCTTCCCCTGACCTGGGAGCCACCTACCAGACCTCTCTCCCCACCGGCTTTGATAATCCCCTATCCCTAGCCAAGCAGCCTCAGCTGGGAGGCAACTGATCCATCACAGGGGAGGCTCAGACCAGCTCCCCTTCAAGGGCCGGCCAGCCTGTGGTGAGCCACTTTGCTGCTTCCTTCCTCCAGGGTTGGGAAGAGCTAGATGACGTCTACACTAGCTGCTTTGAAGAGTCCGTCTCTGGGTTCCATCCGGCTCACCGAACTGGTTTTGAGGAGCAGGGCCAAGGCCTGGGACCCCGCCGATCAAAAGGCTGGAGCAGTTTGGAAAGGAACAGGCTCTCTCGGAGCGGGAGTTGTTCAGGTCTCAACACACAGGACCTGCTGGGGTGTCTGAACATGAGGGTTGCCAGCAGGGGATGGGAAGCTTCTAGGTAAGACAGAGGGGTGTAGAATCCGTAGACTGTTGTTTTAAAATCCTTTTTCTCTAAATGCTTTGTTCCGAGGGTTCAGACCAACGACACTCTGGTATCCAGAAGGCTGTCTGCTCCTGTTCACCCCGCCCAGCCTCCCAAAGGGACCTGCTGGGTCAGAACGGTCAGTCCCCAGGGTGCTGTAGCCCAGTCTGAGAATGGAGAAGTAAAGGCATGATACCTGATGCGGTGCACTCAGAGAACGGAGAGAGGCCAGAGCTGCTGCTAGCCCTGCCATCATGACAGGTTGCACAGGGGCAAAAGCAGTGGGGCCTGGGCACACCCCCTTGGCACCGGCTGGTATGGCAGGGGCTCCATCCCCCCTAGTGCCCCTCGGGAGTTAACTTGGATGCTAGGGCAGAGATGGGCAAGGGGCAGCAGCTTGGCTCTTCACCAGCTGTCCTGTTCTCCCTGGAAATGGGGCTTTTAAACGATAGACCTGTCGGTGCTCAGCGATGGGGGGCCGCGGAGATACGGATGAATGCAGGCCTGTGCTGATGCATCCGAGATGGGAGGCTATACACCTCCCCTAGGCTGGCCCTGCCAGGGGCTGGCACAGGCTGGAGCAGTTTTAGGGGAAGCTCTAACTTCCACTCCGCTGTGGCCACACCAGTGGGGCTGTCCCAGCCCTGCCAAATAGAAGGGCTGCCGAAGGGTCCCCAAAATGCCCCCTATGTCAAGGACTCTCCTCTGCGGGGCCCTGCTGCACTGCCTCTTTGATCCCCAGCCTGGCAGGTGGGAAGGGCCCCTTGCTGCTCCCTGTCCCCTTCCAGCCCGTGGTGTGCAGTTTCTATGCTCCCACGCGAGATCACAGTCTGGCAGCCACGTGGGTCGGTAGCACGGCTTGCTTGGCACTCCCCGGAGCCCCCTCCAGGCAGCCCCTTTTCAACAAGGCGTCCTTGGGCTGCTCTTTCTCCCCAGGCCAGGGTGGCTTCTGCAGCAGGAAGCAGATTACCAGGGACAAACAAAGGTGATTTTGTTTAGGAAGGGGATGGGCACCTTTGACTGAGATGCTTCTGAGTGCAGCTGTCTGCCAGCACCATTTCGTGGGCACGTTATGGAGCCGGCAGCTGCTGCTCCAGCCTTCCTCTCCCCTGCCCTTTTCCTTCCTTCAAAATTTTCTGAAAACATGTAAAAAACGGAAATGAATCTATTCACAAATATCTAATAAAAGCCCCCTCACCTGCACTGGGCAGTGCTTGGTAAACCTGAATGGGGGGCGGCCACTGATGGCTTCACACTGCCTTTCTGCTCCCTTCCCCTCCATCTTGGAGCTGCTGAGAGACATATCAGTTCCTGGTGCAAGTTAGAGCAGTCTCAGGGCTGCTCTAACTTGCACCAGGTGATAATGGTTCCTAAGGAGCTATTCAGCTGGCCAGGACTGCCAGAGTGCATCGTGCTACACCCTTGTCCCTTCCACTCCTAGAACACGCCCTGTGCCAGCTGAGGATTGTCCTACACTAGGAAATCAGCAGCAGCTGCCAAAGGGGACTTAGGAAGGACGCAGTTTGGCTGTTTGGGTGGAGTGTCATTGTGCAGAGGCAGAATAACTCGCCCTGGCCCTGATCCTGCTCTCGCACGAAAGCCAGTGAAAGGAGAACTGGGCCTTATCTTTCCTGGCAGGAAAAGCGAAAGGGACAGAAACGAAAAGATGGGGTTAAAGGGACTGGAAAACTATCCCAAGCGAAAAAGGAGCTCCAAGAACATCAGTCCTTTCCTCCATATGGCGATGGGCCATCCACTGTGCTAAGCAGTGGCAAAGAACCACAGCTCAGATCCCAAGTCCTTACCCCGTGGCAACCTCTGAGATAAGTGTTGCCTGGGCGTCAGAGCCAGCCTGCTGCAGTGGGAACCCCAGCAGCCGGGGCCGGGTCCATCTGGGTAAGTGCAGGTGTCCTCCTCCCCCAGTCGTTCCGGCTGGTTCCTGAGCTGGGGACTCTGGGGTAACTCCCCTGGGCTTGTAGGTGTTTGGTCCCCGTGTGATGGTGGCTTTTGGTGTGGCCACCTGCCTCACTAGCCCAAGGCCTGAACCAAGCCTCAGCCTTGGTCGGAACCAGGGATGGCTCCAATGGCCGGAACCGGGCAATCCCCCCTCCATGGCAGCTCCCTTCCTGTCTCCTCCGCTGAACTCCAAAACGCCTGATCGCTGAGCTCAGCAAACAGGGGAAACGTAGAGCTCATTAGAACACCGCGGTAAGCGTCCTCCTCCCCACTCAGCAAAAACCTGCCTGGCTCTCTATATTGCACTATCCCCTCGCGATAAATCACCATGCTATTTCCTGGTAGCTTTGCATCCAGAGCTTGCCCCCTACTGCTCCTCCTCCCCGTTGTGGGGTCTGCCCCTGTAGAAGACCCCTCAAGACACCAGCCCTGGCTCCCACTCACACCACTAGGGGAGTGGTCTGCTGGAGCTGCCGGAGAAAACAGTGGGGTGCGCCATTCCCTAGTCTGTTGTGCTGGACGTGAGAATGGACTTGACCAGTCAGCAGAATCCTGGCCAGGCCAGAGACGTCTCTTGCTGTGCGAGCGCCCTGAATATTAGCAGAGTCCTTGTGATTCCCTAGCCAGCAGGTTCCAGCAAGTGAGGGTCTTTCTCTACTCCAGCGAACAGAATACATTTATCCCACCTGGAATCTATAGTGTTGCTGGCGTAACTGCGGATCATGCTCCCCTGAGCGTGCAAGGATAGGGGTGGGGGTGTTCACTGGTCCCCAGACCAGCTTTGGTGCATGGCCCGGCACTGCCAAGTAAGGTGACACCGACACCATGGAAGTAAAGAGATTAAAAATAGTACGGTCTTGATTCATCATGAAATTCTCCCCCAATAGTTTATATGATCAACAGTCTAGTGCCCAAGGCTTCTTCGGGCTGCTGGACTGATCCCTGAATTCTGGATTTAAGGATAGTTGGTGTGGGGTGTTCAAACTTGGGATTTGGATCTCGATCCAGTTTTGATGCAGACTATTTATAGCCCTGACGCCCCCGGCAAAGGGCCAGGAGTGTAGCAAAGTTGAGGCAAACTAGACTTAGAATGCAATGCTCTTGCATGCGTCAGCTGGCTAATTAAAACTCCGATGTTCCTGGAAAAGAGCCGTTAAATGCCTAATTGCTAATTACTGAGTCCAGCGATGAAAGTCATAACAGATGGTTAACAGTGCAATTAGTGACACTTGTATTCGGAGCCCGGCTTGAAAACAAAACAAAGGAGTTTAAAGAGAGAACTCTAGGGGATGACTCCTGTGTCATTGAAGACAGTGGCAAAATTCCCACGGACTGCACTGGGGCTAGGAGCAGACCCTGTGTTCACAGCCTGTACTCAGGATATGCAAGTTTGATACTGGTCAGTTTGGGTTCATAACATCCCCCAGATCTTGGGCCTCTCCTGTCCTTTAAGGATCCGTATTTCAGAGTGTGCACAGAGCAGGTACTTCAGATATTCTGCATCTTTCTCAGAACGTCCGATCCCACCTTCCTCACTGCTCAGGATTTGGCCCTTTGGCTTCTTGACAAGAATGGACCAAATTCAGCCCTGGGGTAAAGCAGCGCATCTCTCAGTGCAGGCAATGGGAGTCGTTCCTCTGTACCAGCTCACGCTGACAAAAGTGCAAGGCATGTAGGGATCAGTCATTGGAGCGTTGGTGGCAGGAGCACGCTTGGCTGAGGACACGTTTCATGTGTTGGCATCATCCATACGTGATCCTTGCACGTTGCACAGATACCTGGACAGGGCTGGACGTGCCCATTATCTGTAACACAATCACAACAGTGTTGTTGGTAAAGCATTTTCTGTGGCCCGTGCCCCATCTCCCACCCCAGCAAGGTGCTCAGGAAGCGCTGTAGGAATTCAAAGATTATATATAAAATGAAAAATAAGCACATTGGCCCCGTTAAAGAAGGGGCCAAAAATGAATCCATCGGCAACGCTCTGGGAAATAAATGGGTTTTCAATAGCACTGGTTGGAAAATGCGGGGGGGTTTCCCAACCCTGTGGATTTTTTTTTAATTTGAATACTAGCAAATTTCAGCTGAAAACTGAAATATTTTGATTTGGCAATTCTGCCATGGTGCCTCATACTCCCATTTTCCTCTATAGCCTGGGCTCCCTGGTTAGACTACATCACCCATGATGCACCACGGGGTTCTCTCTTGGCCAGCATGGGTGATGCATCATGGGAGTCGCTGGGTGGGTGCATCCTGGGAGATGTAGTCTTGCTGGGTAGCCCACCCCATAGAAGAGAATGGCAGCATTAGGCACTCTAAACTACAACTCCCCTGGGGCACAGTGTCAGCATTTCCAAAATGAAATATTTTGGTTTTCAGGCTTTTTTTTTTTTTTTTTAATTAAAAATCTAATTTTTCCATGGAAGGCAGATACTTTTCATACACACGGACACACACAAAATCATGTAATGGAAATCCCAATTTTCTATCCAAAACCAGTTTTGACAGAAAATTTTCAACCCAACTGGTTTCCAAAAGTGGTTTATAGCCGGGAAGCTTGGATAGGCTGCGTGTCAAGGGGAAGTGATTCCACTCCCTGTTATTCACTGGTTTGGAAGATGCTGCGGGGGGACAATACTTCAGCCGCAGAGGGTGACATGTAAGTGACACGTGGGTGTGCTTGTGTCCAGGGAAGTCTAAGCTATTGTAAGACGCACACTGAAGGGCCACAAGAGAGGGACATAGCAAGGATGCCAGCCAATGGGATAAGGGTGAAATTAAGGATTCCTCTTTGCTCTTTGGACACCATTCAGAACCTGAGGAAACCACAGTAGCACATCTCGGTTCCAAATAACCATGGTTCCTAACTTTCTACGAATATACAAGGCCTGCTGCTGGGACGGCTTCCTCAACAGAACACAGTGAGCGCCGCTAGCGGACTCACGCGCCATTTAAAGGGATACGACCCGGTTCCTATACACTCCACTTGCACATTTTTCTGACCCCTTTGTGCTTGAATGAAACCAGTTTAGATGCCGGCCCATTCTCCTCATTCCGCAAGTTGGCCCTCGACTATCATTTAAGGAGAAAAAGCAGAAATGTCGCATGCAATGGAATGGGGGTGGCTGAGGAAAGGATGTAACGCTTCAATGTACACGGTGAATATGCCTGACTTGGTGCCGCCAAATGAAAACCAGTCGCCTAAGGAATTCGCCTGCCCCCTGCTCGGTAGCCAGGGGGGACGAAGTGCAGCGCAGAACTATGGGCGGAAGGGGAGAAGCAATTGGTGTTAAGTCACCATTGTGCCCTCTTGATACTGGGCTATTCCGGAGGCTGTAGAGGTCGTCCGTGTAACTTTAGGCTTGTCTGCACTTGAAATGTGACAGCGACGCAGTGTTAAGTGTAGCCGCTCCCTACAGCGACAAGAGTGGGTCTGTGTAGGTACCCGAGAGGCGGTAGACAGGCTGATGGAAGAAGTCCAGCACTGTCTACACCGGGGGTAGGTCAGCTTAACTGCATTGCTCAGGGGGGGGGTGCGGATTTTAAATATGCATGAACCTAACTCTTTAGTGTAGACCAGGCCTTAGACAGCTCAGAAGGCAACAGCCTCCCTAGGCTGCTGTATGGGCCCCAGTGCTGCCCGCAATCTCCTCTGTGCCATGTGGTGTGGCCATATCCTCCTCATGCCCCTGCAGCCCCCAGCCTCACCCCTGGCACGACCATTGTGGCAGAGCTTACAAGGGGCTCCTTGGAGGACAACCTGTCTTCCCCAGTCCCTGCACCAGGGGAATCCTCCCCCAGCTGGAACGGAGACTTTTAGGGCTCCTTCATGCCCTCTCTGTCCCTTTTACCCGGCATAAATGGGCTGGACTCCGAGTAGTGCAAGGTTCTCAGCCAGGAATCCTGCATACGGTGTTCCCACTAATCAAGGAAGGGGTCATCTGACTCTGGGACCCCTTCCCTGCTGGTGCATCACAGCCGCTGGCCATCCCGAGGGATCCGGCCAATGTAGCGCAGACTACCAGTGGAGGCATTTTGTAGGAGGAGAAAACACACAAATAGAAATGCCTTCAGTATGTGGTCTCCCCTCCTCCAAGACGCTAAATCAGCCTCCGCTTTTCATCAGCAACCCAGAGCTAGAACCCAACGTAAGAGTGTATCTCTTGCCTGCCTGCCTGAAACCCGAGTCATTCCCCACCCCACTATGTCTCTTTAAACATGTCCCTTTCCCCCTCTTTCTCTCTCTCTTTCTTCTTCTTCTTCTTCTTCTTTTTCTTTTCCTTTTGAGAAAACCCACCCCGGGATGTGATACTATCAATGCAGGGCTATTTCCATACCATAGAGCTTTAAGTCAACTTCACGTCCAACAGCAACAACATCCCTTCCCGACAGGTGAACGAGATGACAGATTGGAGCTCGGAGGTTGCTGGGTGAAACATTTTTTTTCCTCTTCCTCCTTTTTTTTTTTTTTTCATTTGCAAAAAAAAATTCTCCCCAAAGTTTCCTGCTTTTCCTCCTGTTTTCCTGGTGCCGGAGAGTGGGGGGAATAGTGACTTCTGTAGTTTGTTTGTTTGTTCCTTTCATTAACTAGCCAGCTCTTTTCTTTATTTCAAAAGAAGAGATTTATTTGTGGGATTTTATAGAACCATCACTGCACTGGAAAGAAAATACCAAGCAGGTATGTGATTTTTATGACAGTCCTTTTTTCTTTTTTATCAGTGTGATCATTACCCATACATAGCGCTCGGGCAGGGAAACAGAGCTTGAAAGAGTTTAGTTTTTCATAAGCGTGTTTAAATAGTTTCGAGAAGAGGCATGGCTACGAAGAGAGATGGATCCAAGCCTAGAACAATGGAGCAGAGCCTCATTTCTGTATCCGATGCATTTCCAATTCAAGCCGAAGGCAGGATTTTTAAATGAGCTATTTTAAAGCTCCGTTTGTTTGAGACCATAGTTATGAATTTGGGGAACGACAGTGCAGGGACGTTCTATGCCCTGTGTAATATCAATGTTGCTTTGCATGTAGGTTACTCCAATATTTCGGTGAGTCTACAGGTTGTGACACTAGATCTACTCTGGCTGGAGAATGCATGCTAGTTTTTTAAATATGGTTCTATAACACATTGGCCTCCAAAAGCCTCCTGGACGGACAGGGTGCTTGTTGCAGGGTTGTGGTAACCAATAATGGATTAAAGCTAATTTTCGACCAATGGGGATTCATGAAGGGGTTTCAAGACGAGCGGGTGTAATCCTGGATCGGGGGGCTGGGAGGCTGGTGCCGGTGGAGAGGGATTGGGAGCAGGGATCCATTAACTCCTGGGCACTTTACACACACAAGCAACACAGCGCAGGCTGGGTGTTGCCGCTGCAGGCTGGGAACCGGAGGGTGGCGTTTTAATGGTTAAAGCCTGCCGGTGCCCCTGCCAGCGGCTGTCCATCGCTCTCCGGCTCTTTCACAAAAGTCACCGATGATGCTCATTTGTAGCGAAGGCGATTAGGAACGGCTGCTCCTCCTCCCCTGTCTGCCTGCATTAAAGGAGGCAGGGAAGGCGGGTGGCACTGGGAGCTGTGCTTGTTGGGGGGGAGGCTGGGATGGTTTCCTTTGAGCCTGGCTGCACGTCCTCCCTTGGTAGGGAACAGGTATGTGCCACTGGCCCAGGAGAGCCTCATCGGCCCTCTTTCAGCCAGTCTAGGCTTGAGGGTGGGGCGGGCCGTGCAGGACAAAAGGCGCCATTATTCGGAAGGGAGCCTTGGCACATTAGGGATGAATGGAGTATTGAAAACCACACCAGTGCGGACTAGATTATTTTTCATCCCTTCATAACGGAGCCGTTTGTCTGCTGGCGGGTCGGGGAGCAGCGTCCGGGCAGGGAGAGCGCAGGAAGTCGGGAATTCTCCATGGTGGCACATCCCGGACATTACAGCGTTCGCTCCATTTTCTACAGATCCACATTACGGCGTTTGCTCCGTCGTGCCGAGAGGTCTAAAGCGCTCGCTCTATTGTCTGTAGGTCGCCAGCGTCTTTAGCTCCACAGTGCAAATGCAGCACCTAGCTCTGAGGTCGCCCATGACACACATACACCAGGCTTTGGTTGTACCACATCGGGGATTCTTTCCACGGCAGCTCATGGAATTCAGGTTTGGGGAGGGGGTTTTGAATCGATCTTTAACTAGTGAGGAGCAAAGTCGGTCTGGAAGCTCGGTTGCTCATTTGAAGCTTTTCTGAACGCCTCTTGGCTCCATAGGGCTTGTGATCTCACCCAGTCTGGTTTCCTGGTGAGATGTTTGGGGCTTGTCACTTCTGGCTGGGCCACAAGCCCTCACTAAACCAGCCTGTCTTGCAGTATTTCTCTGCCACTCTTCCGGCCCACCAAGCCGGGAAGCACAGTGGAGCATGGAAGTGGGAAGGAAGATTTGCACTTAAGTTGTGCGTGAAGCGTCAGGTTGATTGATACTGTATCCGGATGGGCTCCCTTTTCCTCCTTGTTACCTCACGTTCTTCACGGGGGAAGTGGTCTTTGACGGCCAAAACAGACTGGTCTTTGACATCTAACGGTATGTGGCCCCAGCAGCCATGCTCTTTGCTGATGGCTTCGATGCAATAAAACTGGTGGGTAGGGGACTAGTCTGGGAGTTGGGAGACCCAGGTTCAAGTCCTTGCTATGACACAGACTCCCGGTGTGACTTTGGGTAAGTCACTTAGCCTCTCTGAGACTCATCTCCCCATGAGTACAATGGGGATAATGACAGTGCCCTGCCATGCGGGGATGGTGTGTGGAGAAATACATTAAAGATGGTGCTCAAGTATTACAGTGATGGGGCAACGTAAGTGCCTTAGATGGACGGAAAGTCAGCGGAGCTCTGAGCAGGGCTGAACTGGGCCTTGTGACTCATAAACCAAGATAAGATCAGTACACTGTAAGGATGGTGTAGAGCGGGGCCCATCATGGGGAGGGGGCCAGGCCTCAGGGCATCCCTTCCCAATCTATGGGCCAGGAGAATAAAGTGGGAGCTGTAAGTCTCTCTCTGGGGGCAGCTTGGGTGAAGATGGTCACGTGCTTCCCAGTCGTCTCTGGCTGGTCACGTGGCCGTTGTGTTTGACAAGGAGACAAGCCCATTGATCTTGCAGGGGGAGTTCAGACGTCTCCCAGCCAACCGTGTCAGAGTTCAGACTGCGTCCGCATCTCTCCGGGTTATCTCCAGGGGCCGCCACAGACAGGGGAAAGCTGCATAGCGTAGCCGTGTGCTGAGGGGCAGCGGGTTACCTGGCATGGGCTGCGCGGTGCGTGGAATCTGGGAGCCCGTGTGAGAGGAGGTCATAGGGCCTAGATGGGGGGATGTGTTAATATCTGCTCCCAAGGGGAGCAGGTACCCAATCCGACACTTTTCATGCAGGACCCAATGAATTAGTCCATTGATGCCCTCAGAAAATGTAGAGACAGGGCTTATATACCCACCAAACTCTGCCCGCTGGGTATAAAGCGGGCACTGTCCTGCAATACAGGGAAACTCAGGAGGTTCAAACCTATGAGCCTGCCTCATGGTTACTGAAAGCTCCTTAGATGTTGGTCCAGCTTGGGCATCTCTATCTTTATGTTCCTTTTCATGTCAAGATCCTGGCGGTAGGAGGGAGTTCTTTGCAAACAGGGTGTTCTCGGTTGGCTAAGCAGGGCCATGATGTGTGGAACCTGTCATTGGAAACCACAGCCCCTGCGCTCCGTGGGTGTGTCTACACTGCAGTAGAGGCCACAGATTGGTGTGGGAGGGGATAGGTCAACCTCCCCGCCCTGGGCACCTCTCCAGACCTCAGAACGTTGGCGGACCACCCTGAGCTGGGAGGGGTTGCAAGCACTTTGGAAGACTGTATTAAAATGGTCTTGACAAATTGGCGAATTGGTGTGAAATCAACAGGGTGAAATTCAGCAAAGACAAGGGCAAAGTGCTACACTGAGGAAGGAAACATCAAACGCAAAATGGGGACTAACTGGCTAGGCGGTAATCCTGCTGAAAAGGGCCTGGGGGGGTGACAGCGAATCACAAATTGAATATGCGCCAACAATGTGAAGCAGTAGTGAAAGAGGGAACTATTCTGGGGGGTATTAACAGGAGTTTTGTAGGTAAGACACAATTGTCCCGCTCTGTTTGGCGCTGGTTGAGACCTCAGCTAGAGAATTGTGTCCAGTTTTGGGTGCCGCACTTTAAGACAGATGTGGACAAATTGAAGAGAATTCAGAGGAGAGCAACAAAAATGAGGGAAGGGTTAAAAAAAACCTGCCCTATGAGGAAAGGTTGACAGAATTGGGCATTTTTAGTCTTGAGAAAAGAAGACTGAGGGGTTTGCTTATGACAGTCTTCACACATCTTAATTGCTGTTCTGAAGAGGACGGTGATCAATTGTTCTCCATGTCCACTGAAGGAAGGACAAGACACAATGGTCTTAATCTGTACCAAGGGAGATTGAAGTTAGATATTAGGAAGAAGTTTCAAACTCTCGGGGTAGTTAAGCTCTGGAAAAGGCTTCCAAGGGAGATGGTGGAATCCCGTCACAGGAGGTTTCTAAGGCCAGGTGGGACAAACACCTGTCAGGGATGGTGTCCTCAGCATTGGGAAGGAGCGGGGGTGGACTGGATTACACCTGAAGGTCCCTTCCAGTCCTATATTCCCATAATTCAATGACCGCCCTAGCACACAGCCCACAGACCTGGGGAATTTGCCTCTACGAGCAGCAGCTGAGTGGCCTCCCAGAGGCTGAATACTGTGGGCTTTGATTCTCTTATGCAAACACAACTATATTGACTTCAGTCACTTACTACTTTAAGGCCTGACCCATAGTCCACTGAAGTCAATGGAAAGACTCCCATTGACTTCAATGAGGTCTGGGTCAGGCCCATATGCTGGTGGGAGCGAGAGCCAGGCTGGGCCTAGAGGGTAGAAGGGCCAAGGAGGTGGAACATCAGGGACTCGTAGAAATGCAGGGCTGGAAGGGACTGCGAGAGGTCAGCTAGTCCGGCCCTGTGCTGAGGCAGGACCCTGGATACCTGCAATTATCTGAGGGTTCCCTGGCCAGTTATTTTACTGAGTGGAGTGTGCACAAAGAAATGACCGATGCTGGCCCAGGTCATCCTGCCCTGTGGAAGAGCCCATGGGAGAGGGCTGGGGTGAAGAGATCTCTGAAAGGACCCCCACAAACACACTGTCCTGTTGCTCCCCATAGAAAAGGCTGTAGGGCCCACCCCAAGGCCTAGAAATTGGAGAAGCCTGGGCCACCAGCACAGGGTCCCTGTACCTTTGCCCCAGCCCTGGCTCTCTGCCCCTTCCATCCCTCCTGCCCCCTGGCAAGGTGCTCCTCTGGAGCTGTGTTGCCGGGATAGCTGGCTCCGGGCTACGGATGCTCCACACAGGGGGTGGGGAACCTGGGGCTGGATTATCTTTTCTGACTAATTTCCATGGGGCCAGGAGAGTCAAGGCGAGGTGGATCCCCCTGACGTGGTTCACCCTGAACTTCCTGCAGCCACCCTGGGGCAGATCCTTCCCATTCCCCAGCCTGGTCACTGGATCACGCAGAGACCCGGGGAATGCGCTGTCCAAATAGCTGAGCCCACATTCATCTAGATCTACATGGGGGAGGAGATCCCTCCGTGCACAGAGCGCTGGGGGACAATCTGGGCCGTTCACGCTGTAGGCCGCACTAGCTGACGACATTTGGCTACATCTCATGCAGTCTCCATTCTGCCTTGGGTATACTGGTCCTGTGCCAGGAGCACAGCAGGGTCCAGGCTGCTCCGTACCTGGATGGGAGATTCCCAAGAGAAATGCCGGGTGCTGCAGGAGAAATGTTGGTGATAAATCAGCACAGAACCAGTGTCCCGGCACGGGGCTAGCTGCTGTCTTTCCGGTGAGATGTAAGGTCCCGCCCACATAGGGTCATAAAACATTGCATTGGCACATCTTGGCCGCAGCAAGGGAGTGAGGGAAACTTCGCTGGAGGTTGTTACGTTCTGCCTGCTCAGATTCCTCCAGCAGTGTCACCTGGCTACACTATTCCTCACTTCCGCTCCTAAGCTGGTCTTCTTTGCTGTTCAACAGCTGCTGGGTTCCACCCCAGAGGTGACTGCATTTCAGAGCTAGGCAAACTGATTCCTGTATGTAGGTTTTGTGTCCTGCGGGATATAAAGTGCTGGATACATGTAAGACTATCACTATTTTACTGGTCCGTTTCCTGGCCTAGCACAACAGCTCGTGGACCATGACGGGGGCTCCCAGGCACGGCAGAAATAATAACAATGAAGAATCCCTAATGCGTGTCTCTGAACTTTCCAGGTGTGGCTTCTCATCTGCTTCCGTGAGAGACAACCGGACGATCATCCAACTGACCAGTGTAAAGCAGCGATGAGAACGGGTCCCCGCCCAGCTACCGAGCTCAGAGTGTGGAGGCCGGGCCCCTGGGTATTCCCTGCCTTCCTGCTCCCAGCAGCACTGCTCCTCTTCCTCGGCCCCAGCGGTGAGCCCTTTCTTTGCTCGGGGTGCGGCCAGGGTGAGGGCTTGGCCCACAGCTAGGGAGGTAGGGAACAATCCTAGCTCAGCCCCCGAGGGAAAGTTACCTAGATTCCGTCCATCTCTGAGTGATATGATTCTCTGCGGAGCCGGATGCTCGTTTGTTCCAGGGGATATTGCTCCTCCGTAAACCCCAGTCACTACCCTGTAGTGCGTGTGTGTGTGTGTGTGCGTGCACGCGTGTATTGGCTGACCCACAGAGAAGAAGAGCACTGAACAGGGAGCCAAGACACCTGGATTCCGTTCACGGCTTTGCCATTGACTCAGTGACCAGGCCTCAGTCTCTCCAATTGCAAAGGGAAGCTAATGAGACTTACCCCCCCCCCTTATAAAACACCTCTCATCCCCATCCAGCAGATAACGGGGTTCTCCTGACGCTCATGTGGTGGAGGCGCTGACGGGCAGGGCGAGAAAAACACCGTCCCCTGGTTTACATTGTTGCTAGCACCCGGCGAGCTGCACTGGAGTTAGTCTGGTGGCGGGAGAATGCCTGAAAATGCCCCGTGTAGATATGGCCTGAAAGGGTTTGAGCTCATGCCACTCGAGTCAGCTGGAGTTTCACCACCAGCTCCAGCAGGGCTGAGATTGGGTCCCTGCTGCCCCCCAGCATTGCAGTGAATACAGCAGGAACCATGGGGCTCACTGTATTTCATCTTCAGTCCTCCTCTTTTTAGTATTTGCTTGCCAGCCTCACAGAGCTGCGTGAAATATGCCTGTTTCCATTCACTGTGGCCCATGGAGGTCTCCCCCAGGGAGTTGGGAGGTTTGAATCCCACCCACCCCCAAAACTCATAAAAAACTCACAGTGGGTAAACTAAAAATTCACCCCCTGGCTACGCTAGCCGTAGGCCCCTTGTAAGGGTTCAGGTGGGACTGAAGTGGTGCCTAGGCCTTATCTCTGCTGGCCCCTCTGCAAAGGGGGTGCATTTTACCACTGATGAAGAGAGGTTTTGGTTACAGCTGGGCCAGAACTAAGATCCAATCACTTCCTGTCACATGGTGTCTGGCCCTTTAAGGAGAGCTGAGCCCAGCCCTTTAAGGAGAGTTGGGAACAGAGATACAAGCGAAAAGGCTCTAACAGAAGACCTGAGTTGGGGGAACGATCAGGTTTATACATAGACTTAACATTGAACTGTTGTGTTTGAAGAATAAACCGTGCTCTGAAGGGAAGGGATTGATAAGAGTTTTTGGGCTAGGGAGAGAGGCCAGCAGCCTACAGCCCTAACCTCTGCAGGGAGGAGATAAAATTCAGATCTGAAATGTGCCACCTGAACCCAGCTCAGATACCAGAATGATGGGCACAGTCTAAACACGAAGGCCTTGTCTACACAGGAAAACTATACTAGTACAAGCTGCTACGGTGTGAATTTATATTGATTTAGCAGTGGTATTCCCTATATGGATGTTCTTATTTTGATGTGAATGCCTTATTTTTATTTTTATTTTTTGTCTAGCTTATGCTAATTTGGAAGGGGTTTAAGCTAAACTGTGAAAAGCCATTCTTCTTTGGGAACAGGAGTGTCCACACAGAGAGCTATACTGGTGCTACTGTACCATTCTAACTTCCCAGGTAGCGCTGGGATTGTCAAAGCAGATTAGGAGTTTGGCACCAGAGCTGGTTGCAAAGTTTTGCTGGAATAGTCGTCTGTCTACAAATGCAATTTCACTGAAATGGAAACATTGCATAGGAACACGTTGATTTCAGTGACCTTTCCATAGGGTAACATTTTGTTTTGACTTTTATAGGATATTAAATATAATCTATGTAATATTGTCTAGTTTATATATTAATATCATAGAATACCAGGGTTGGAAGGGACCTCAGGAGGTCATCTAGTCCAACCCCCTGCTCAAAGCAGGACCAATCCCCAGACAGATTTTTACCCCAGTTCCCTAATGGCCCCCTGAAGAATTAACTCACAACCCTGGGTTTAGCAGGCCAATGCTCAAACCACTGAGCTATCCATCCCCCCATAATAATAAATGGAGATATACCTATCTCATAGAGCTGGAAGGGACCCTGAAAGGTCATCAAGTCCAGCCCCCTGCCTTCACTAGCAGGACCAATTTTGCCCAGTTCCCTAAGTGGCCCCCTCAAGGACTGAACTCACAACCCTGGGTTTAGCAGGCCAAAATATAAAGTCAAACCAAAATGAGTTGACCCTGGAAACAAAACATTTCAATATTCAGGGTAACAAAGCTTTTTGGAATTTTTTTTGGAATTTTTGTTCTGTAAGAAATTTTTGAAATTTCAGCTTTTTGTTCCAGTTCAGAACAATTTTTTTTTTGGAATTTCCCACCGACTGGGAATTCTAGTTACCGACCCGCTCTAGTCATTGATTCCACAGCCAGACGGGACCATTGTGACCATCTCGTCTGACCTCCTGTGTAACACAGAACTTTCCCAAAATAATTCCCGGAGCGGATCTTTGAGGCACCCAGCGGTCATTGCATTTCCATTCGATTTGGGCACTTCACTCCCTTCGGCTCTTTGAAAACTCCCAGCTTCGATGGCTCGGCCTCACTCAGAACTGGCTCAAGTCTAAAGCTTTTCAGCACCTGGGTCGGGGTCCGGAATGGAAGCCCGTGACGCTGGCAAGACTAGCGTTGTGCAGACTGAACATCAGCGAGTGAGCGTGTCGTCCTTGTTGGCCTACGCGGAGACCCTTTGAAAATGAGTGTTCTGCTTTGATTCATGCTTGCTCTGGTCTGGGGTGAGGAGCTGCAGACTGGCACCTTTTCCCTTCAATGGGAAAAGCTTGGCTGACTGCAGGCAATCCACGTCTCACTGATGGGCTTATACTACAACTGGCAACTAACTTTCCCGCAATCCTCCTCCCTCCACAATAAATTGCATGGAATTTGGAATAAATCACAGATTTCCCCAGGGAGAATTTGAGACAGGAACTTGGTAACCTTAAACCACTCCGACAGGAATGGAGCGCGCTGCCCTCTATTGTTTCATTCATTTCTTTTTGTGAATGAGACTTGGCTAAGTGGATAACAGAGGGCGATTTGTCCTGCGAGTTATGCTGTTGCAGAAGCAGCATCTGGAAATGAGTGTCTGTGTAGGCGTCTTGCACCAGGGCCTCATTGCCTGCCTTGGTGTGTAACTGAGATGGGAATCTGGCGCTTGGTTATTTGGTGGATTTTTATTTCCACTGTCTGTTCCCTTTTTTGCTTTGCTAAGATGGATAAAGGAAGCCTGGAAGTAGAGCTAGTTGGAAATGGCATTTCCATCCCATAGGAAATGAAAACATTTTAACATTTGCTTTCATCCCAAATTGGGACAAAAAGTCAAAATTTAGAAATATTGCGGGAACAGAAATACTACAAAAATGTCAGTTTGGAAGCATCAAAACGATCTTCTTGAATCATTTTGTTTTGAGAATGTCAAAATAATTCATTTTGAAACATCATGCCAAATATATATTCTTCACAGTAATATTTTCTATTCTAATGTAAACATCTAAATGAAGCGGCAAAGTTGAAATGAAACAAAATGAGAACGTCGAAACAAAAACCTCCATTCTGATTGTGAGTCGTTTTGAAATATTTCTGGCAAAAATGCTGTCAATTGGTACTTTTCTGCAAACATTTTAATTTTTGACAAAAGGGCATTTTCTTAGGGAAAATGTTCCACTGAAAATTTTTCAGCTGGCTCTGTCTGGAAGATTTGCTTTCCAAAATATCCATTCCCCCCCGCCCCCCCTGTTTTCTTTTAAAAATAGAAATACCAAAATTGTCAAGTCTGGGGTCTGCTGGTTTTGCTGAAGGTAATCCTGGGCATCTCAGATGCACGTTGCAAGTTCTTGCACCTTAATGAAAGGGGCAGGGTTATGAAACTTTACCAAAGATGTCCTTTCTATCAAGTGTGTTTTAGGCTTTGGAGTTAAATAGGTATCAGCAAAAACAAATGCAAAACAGAGTTTTAAACAATCTGACTAAAAATAGTTTCCCTCACTGTGGGGTTTGCTCAAGTGATCTAATTTGGAGTCAGTTCTCTTGAGTCAGCCCAGCATGGGTGGGATCAGTGATGCTGAGAGATCAGACTGGAGTTGCTGTATCATTACTGGTGTGGCACTCATTCATGTGTGGTATGTCCCATGGTTCTCAGAACTGCAGTACGCTGAGCTTCCCTGGAATCCTTTCCCAGTGTATTGTGGGAGAACTCGTCTGTCCCTTCTGTGCACGTGGGCGGAAGTGGTGTGAACCTGGCAACTCCTTCAAGTAAACCACTTCTAGCTTGATGTGCTCCCGATGTCTGTCCGTGGCCTTCGTTCCAGCCGGTGGCAAGGCCTGGATCCAGCTCCTTGACTCGTAACGTTGTCTCTTAGGGTTTGCCTACATGCACAAGTTGCACTGGTTTAAGATTTGTCGTCTTAGTGCTGCTGGAAGAATGTTTTTGGTGGAGAGCGCCCACGCTTTGCTGCTTCCGTTCACACATGTGGCGATGCTTGCGTTCGAACGGCGCACTGCACTCGGAGCAGGTATCTGTGCCCTCGCTGCCTTTTTGGAGACGTTTGCTGGGCATGGTGGGATAGCCACAGTGATGACAAGGAAAAGGGCCTTGGGATTCAGTCGGTAGCCTGGGACTCAGGTGATCTGGGTTCTGTTCCCAGCTCCGCCCCGGACTCTCTGCGTGACCCGGAGCCAGTCACCTAGGAGCAGATTTTCAGAAGGGCTCCATGTATTGGATGCTGAGGTCTTTGGACAACCTGGCCCTACATTTCCCACTGTAAGCTGCTCAGAGCTGAGCCCCTCTGAAAACCTGGCCTTTAGTTCGGTGCCCAAGTGGGGAGCTGAGCTCTTTTGAGACTGGCCCCACTTGTGGGCGCAGAACCCTGGAAAACTAACCCCCTGCCCCTGTCCCTGAGCTCAATAAATGAATCTCTCTAGACCTTTAGCTTGCCTTGTCTAGTTAGATTGTAAACTCTGGGGCAGGGAGTCTTTTACTATGGGTATGTACAGCGCCTAGCACAATAGGGCCTCAATCTCATCTAGGCCTCTAGGCGCAGAGTAATAAATAATACTTACGATGATACTGTCTGGTCACAAGCTCTCCTGCGGCCCATAGATTCCTCCAGGGTGGATAAAAGCTAGATTTTTTTTGTGGCTGACTTAGAACCTTCTGGAGCCATATTTGTCACCCTCAAGAGGCACAAAAGGGCAGCGGCCCAGTTTGTCTCATGCCATGAGAGTCACCTTTCAATTATTCTCTTCATGGCTGCGACATCTGGCGCATGAGTTACAGGCCGCTGACAACTGACAACTGTGGTTGTGCTCTGCTTATGGGAAAAGGGCCAGACTGGAAAGAGCAGGATCGGGTGGGTTAGAGGCAGGAGGAAGGATACCGTAGAGAAATAAAACCTGCCTTAGAGTGAAAGACTCAAAAGACTTCAAGCGAAGGTTGAGGTGGTGGTAGGGATAAGGTAGAGAAAAGAAGGCAAAGGGACGACGTAGTAGAGATACCCTGATCACGTGTTCATGTTCTGTGACTAAGAGAGGGATTTTCGAAATCCCGTAAGGAAACAGCCAATCTGGATTTTAAAATTGCCAGTGACGGAAACCGTTAGTAGATTGTTCCAATGCTTAGTTACGCTCGCTGTTACAAGTGTAACCCTCCCTTTCCAGTCTGCGTTTGTCCAGGTTCAACTTCCATTGTCTCCTAGACTGAAGAACCCGTTACCAAATATTTGTTCCCCGTCTAGGTACATATAGATTGGGATCGCCACCCCCTTAACCTTCGCTTCAAGTCTTTGGAGTCTTTCACTCTAAGGCAGGTTTTATTTGTTGGGAATTGTTCTCCTGAAAGGTGGGGAGGGGAAGGGGGAAGGAGCAGGGGGTCTAACTTTCAGGTCTGGGCTTTCTCTGGAGGTGGTCCATTCATCCGAGCTGATCAATGGTGGATTTTCTGCTGGAAATAAAGTTTTTTGGACCAATTCAAGAACGCCGGGGAATAGACACGGTGATTGTAAATGGATTGCGGTCCGTGTGAAACAGTTCAGTGCTCAGACCTTGTGAGTGGCGCTGCGTGCTTCTCACACCTTTAAGGCACTTGCAAGGGAGAGGCCGTGTGCGGTGGTCTCTGGCAAGCGCTGAGGGGCCCAAGAACTCTGCTGGATCAGAGTTGTCCCCCGAGTTCAGGGCGCGCTTAGGTTGGGGGTTCTGGGCCAAACGCTTTAAAGAGAGAGGGCCGAGCCGTGACACTGGAGTCTGGGTCTGGAGCCAAACGGCCCCCGAGGTCGTGGGCGAGCCGATCCCATGTCCCAGTTTGGGTCCCTCTCTTTGGTTTGCTACTCAAAGGCACTCGGCAGCTGGTGCTGGGGACGGCAGGGTAGCAGGGAGGCCAGTGGGAAGCTTTCTGCCCTGACCTACCTGCTCAGAGCTGGTTCTGGGGCCCCAGTGTCCATCCCAAGTAGCAGGCTGGGGTTTGAGTAACTCCATGGGGTGGGGACCCCCAGCTGTGGAGCCACTGAGAGCAGATGCGGCCCAATGGGGAGACGCCAGCCTTACACCCGCTTCCCACAGCCAGAGCAGAGACCGCTCCAGCCACGTCCTCTCTCCTCTCCTCTGTGCAGGTGTCTGGGAGGGGACGGTGTGGGCCACCTCCTGGCACCTGGGGAACGCCCTAGGCCGGGGGAGTTCCCACCTGGGAGGAGCCTCGTGCATTCCAGCCCCTTCCCGCGGCCAGAGAGGCCCTGCCGTGGTTCAGAATGGGGCCCAGCCTGCTTTTCGGGGGTGTAAAAGGCTCCCCAAGGCGCAAAGTGGAAGGAAGACCAAGCCCGGCATCGCAGCCATTGACTATCTGAGCCACTGGGTGTCACCGTTGCACTGTATATCCCGGGGACGTCGCTGATTCTCTGTGCTCCCTGGGGGTGAGGTTTCCAATGGGGCGTAGAGAGCTCCTGTCCTCTGGCCTGCCCCACCGCCTGGCCTCTTGTGGAGGCATTGTGCCGCCACTCTGAGTGGTGGCTTTCGCACCCGTTCTGGGCACGTGTGTGAGGCCCCGGAGAATGGGGTCTCTGTCTGGCTAAGCGCACGGAGACGTGGCTGAGGAGAAACTGGTTAATCATAAGTTTCAGAGTAGCAGCCGTGTTAGTCTGTATCCGCAAAAAGAAGAACAGGAGGACTTGTGGCACCTTAGAGACTAACAAATTTGTTAGTCTCTAAGGTGCCACAAGTCCTCCTGTTCTTCTTTTTTTGGTTAATCATAGAATATCAGGGTTGGAAGGGACCTCAGGAGGTCATCTAGTGCAACCCCCTGCTCAAAGCAGGGCCAATCCCCAGGCAGATTTTTGTCCCAAATCCCTAAATGGCCCCCTCAAGGATTAAACTCACAACCCTGGGTTTAGCAGGCCAGTGCTCAAACCAAAACCCCTGGCATCCTGGAGCGGGGTCCTCTGGGGAGCCCTTGGCAAAGTCCAGCAGGCTCAGGTCTGAGGGAGGTTTCCTGCGTCTCTCTGTGACCAGCTATCCCTGGCTAGATTAGGGCGACCAGATGTCCCCATTTTAAACAGACAATCCCGATATTTGGGGCTTTGTCTTATAACGGGGCCTATTGCCCTCACCCCCGTCCCGATTTGTGACACTTGCTGTCTGGTCACCCTATGTTAGAGCAGCCCAGCCGAAGATGGCTTAGACCTGGGGCTCAGACACTTAGGCCAGGCCTACACTACAGCCCTGCGTCGCCGTGAAAAATCCACCTCCCTGAGCGACGTCGTTATACCGACCGTATGGACAGCGCTGTGTCGATGGGACAGCTTCTCCGCCTCCGGGGAGGTGGGTTAACGACGCCGACAGCAGAGCTCTCTCCCGTCGTGTCGGAGCCACACGGGTGCTGCCCTGAGCTACCGCGACTCTTTGCCCCGGCAGTCCGCAGCGTGCGGCCAGGGCAAATGTTGAAGAGGAAATCCTCAGGGGAAGAGTTGCCCAGATTTTCCCCCATCAAAGCCTTCCCCCGGATCGCCATTTCAAGTGGCGCACGCAACAGGGCCCGCCCCATGGCGTCCCGTGAGATCCTGCGATTGGCTTTAAAACAAGGAGGGTTTTTTTTTTTTAAACGTTGGTTTCTTTTTACTTTCCCTCTGACTTTTGAGCCATTGGTGGGTCACATGTTTTCAAGCTTTTCTCTGCAACTTACTTAAAAAAAAAACAAAAAAAACTGAGACTCTCTCTCACTCACAAGACTCCAGGAGTTGGGGCTTTAAGGGAAGTGCCAGGTACTGCACGACTCAATATAGAATTGCAGGAACTGGAGACGCTGCACAAGCCAAACACGGGGTGGCACGCGGTGAGCTCGTGTTTGTCACTGCTTCCTCGCCTTCGAGAGAACAGCCCCGACTGGCACCAGCTGAGGATCTCGCCTTGCATGTTGAGTTGGAAGAAGGGACAGGCGTTCCAAGCAAAAGCACTTCCCATGCTTTGTTTGCCCGCTGGTGTTGCAAGGTTCTGTGAAAAGACTCTTGTTTAATTAGGAAAACCAACGAGCTGCCCCTCCCTTCTGCAGCACCTGCTCCTCTCTGGTCCGTGGGATCCCACTACACTGCATCTGGGGATAAACACAAGCTGAGAAGGGGTATTCCTCAGGCAGCACTTTGGTTCCAGTTTCCCAGAGAGGATCAGTGACTGGAATGGGATTCTTGCCTGTGATCTCCCCACTCGCTTCTTCTCCTCTCCCAGGACCCAGCCAGACTGTCTCTGCTAAGGAGCTTCGGCAGACAGGGGCGCAGATCTCCAATGTGACCAGCCCCCTCCCAGGTCTCTGGGCTCTCTGCCAGATACTCTGTTTGGTTCCCTGACAGCAGAACCTGAGTCCTTGTGCAGTTATTCACACCAGTGCAACATGGGTGTAACGCGTAGCTAGATCAGGGGGAGCGTTTGACACCACTTTGCTGGTGTAAACGCCTGGACACGGCAGAATCTGGCCATGCGTTGGTAACCTGCGGCCAGTCCGTTACTCCTGGCCTTGAGCCTTCCTTCGTAAGGGGACCAGCGTCCCCTGGGGTTGCTGCATGATGCTATTGCCTGGGACTGATCATGGGCCCAATTCCCTTTGTCCTGCACCTCGTGTTGTCATTGACGCCAGCACAGCAGGGTGACCATTCACGCTGGCGTGAGTGATGGCACCGGGTGTAGGAGGGCCATGGGGAATCAGGCCCCCTTGGGGGGGAGGAAAGTTCAGCATGCCCCAGGGCCAGAGGGCAGAAGGAGCGGCCTGCTGCATTCACAGCTCCGGCCGCTTCGCATTCAAGCAGCAGCGTTACCTACCTATCAGGCAGGATGCCTGTGTGTGGTAAAGCCCACGCTGGCCCAGTTGGGACCTAGAACCTCAGCGCCTCTGGGGCATCTGCTCTATTGTTACTCCCCCCTTTCTCAACCACCCTTCTAGAGCTGTGTGTAGAACTGCACCTGCTGCGTAAGGGAACGTTGCCACTGTCTGGCACCGCAGCTGGGCGGCTAGGTTAGCTCCGACGCCTCACCCATTCAGATGGGGATATTAGGACGAGTCTTGATTGGCACTTTCCCAGTAGGTTGCGCCGAGGCGGAGCTAGGAGGAAGTAGAGTACATGCTCCCCTCCTCGCTAGCTGGGCGCACAGCTGTTCTTCCCAGCTCTGATCAAACCGGCTGGAGCCAACATTCGGTTGCTCCTGTTCTGTTAGTAAAGGCGACCCAGCAAAAGCTCCGCGGTGCCAGCAGAGGGCGGGGCACCTCTGCGACCCAGCCCGCTAGCAGGTGTTAGGACAAGAGCTGGGTGAATGACTGCTTTTGTGATACGCTGGCTGGCACGGCTGGAGAAAAATGATCTCAGGGGGGCTTGACCATAAACTGTTTGAAATTTTCAGCAAACTGAAAAGTGGGCGGGTGGGTGTACATAGTTTGGGGTCAAATTAAATCTAATTGTTTTAATGCTGAGGGTTTTTTTTTTACATTTTTTTATTGAAGGAAAGCGTACAAGAAAAAGTGCTTTTGAATCACAATGTATTTTTTCAAAAAGGTTGGATCATTTTGCCTTTTGTTTTTTGTTTTTCCTGAGCTGAGAAACTCAGCCAAACCAAGACAACTTTGCCAAACGTTTGAGTCACTGAATCTGCATTTTTTTTTCTGGAAATAAAGACAGCTGACAAATTTCACCAGACACTAGCCAGGCCCCTGTATGGAGCTGCTGAAACTCTCTGCAGCAAAAACATACCCGCAGCAGCCAGTCTCGGAGCCGGGTCTACAGCCTTGGGCTCGCACTGCAGTGCTAGACACAGCTGTGTAGTTGTTCCCGTTCGGGCTAAAGCTCAGGATATGATACCCCGGGAGGGGGGTGGGTTTCAGAACCCCAGCTCCAGCCTGAGCGGGACAATTTGTAGCACCGTAGTGCAAATCGGAGTCTGTAGCCCCAGGCTCTGAGTTTGCAATATGTGTGACCTGACTGTGGCCAGGCAGAGGGACGGATTGTGGCATACCAGGAGCGTTACCTAATGGCAGCTGCTCTAAGCTAGGTATACTCAGGTTTGGGAAGTACCAGGAGAGGAGATAAGCCAAGATGCTGTGGGGAAGTGATGCTGGTGAATCGGTAGGAAGTGCCCCTCCTATTGGATGAACACTTGGCCCCACCAAAATCCTTTCTCATTGACTTCATGTCCCCCTCCGCATCAGGGCTGGACTAATACCCCTGTGGTGGTGTTAGAGGATCTGTCTTTCAGATGAGATGAGAAGCTGGTGCCGACCAACTGCGCTCACCAAGGAGCCGCTGGCACTTTCCCCCCGAGTCGGCACGTTAACCCAAGTGCCGTGGCCAAATTCCAGGGATTCCTCCCAACTCCTCAGTGGTTTCCAGGGGATAACTTCTCTCCTGTTCTGTTGTGGTTTAGAGGTTGCCGGCTGCCACCTTCCACCCCCCAGGTAGCTGCCTCTCAGCAGAAGGTGAAGTGATCTGTGCATACAGATAGACGGAGAGTTTGTAAAGCCTGTTGGCTTCATTGTATTTTTTAAAAATAGTACCGAGTAAATAATAATACTTAGCTCTATACCTCAGTAGATCTTAAAGCTCTTTACCAAGGAGTTCAGGATCATTATCTCCATTGTAGACATGGGAAACTGAGGCACAGTACTTTGGCCAAGGTCACCCAGCAGGCCAGAAGCGGGAATAGAACCCAGGTTTCCTGTGTCTCAGGCCTTGGTCCACTAGGCCACGCTGCTGTCTCCCTTCATTTTTATAAAACAGGCTTTTAATAGTGCAACCATGGTGGGGGGAAAAGAGCGACAACATTATACCCAGATATAAAAGGGTCTTTCTGTCTGAAAGCTGGTAACTCAAGTGTTAGCCTGAAGAACAGCTTTGTTTCATTCAACCTGCTAATGATAGTCCTTGACACTTCTCTAGTGCCTTTCGTCTGAGGATCTCCCTATACCAACATGAGGGAACAGAACGGGTGCTGGGAGTCAATCTCTGTGACTCTGACTCACAGCATGACAGTGGGCAACTCACAGCCCTCGCTCTGTGCCTCAGTTTCCCCATAGCTAAAATAGCGAAGATAACCATGATCTGTCTTTTTGTGGGAGTTTTTTTTTTTAAACCAACTTCTGTGTCTCTCCTGCTCTCCCCTTCCCCGACCTCAGATCTGTGTGGAAAAGGGAAGAGACAGGTAAGCAGAAACTCGAAGTGCTCAGATGTTTGGAGACTAACTCCTTTGAATTGTCGCAGGCAGGAGCCGTCAAAGCACAGATCACGGAGTTCTGTATTGCAGCAGTTTGTGACCGGCCTCACTGGGGGGAGAAATTCACCCCTACACGCAGAGGCCTGGCTCAATGCCTTTGCATCAGTCCTTCTGACCCTGTATTTTTAGGACTTGAGTGATGCACAGGTTTTGTGCTAGGTCTTTGCACAGGGATGAATTTCATCCTGCTCTGAATAATCAAGCAAACTCCAGTGGCTGGGATAACACCGTTGCCCTGACAATTTCACCAAACTTTCCCGGTTTCCCAACTGCTTCCTCGTTCCACCGAGCTCCAGGGTCCAGATGCCACCATAGCAAAGACGGTTCTGCTAATGCACTCGAACTTGCTAGTGCAAAGATAGCTGCATGGGACAACAAAACAAAACTACCCTTAGGTAGAAACCTCTGAGAAGTCACGTGGACTGGAGTGTGATGAGTGAACTATAGCCAGTAAGCTAACAAGGACTCCGAAAATGTTTCCCCTTTAATCTGTGACAAACCACAGACCTCAGCAGCGGTAACAAAGATCCCGAGGGGCAAATTCTGTCCGTGTGTTATATCTGATGCTTAATGTAGTGTCATCCCCCTTCGCACCCATCCTGCTTGGTAAGATGGTATGAGTCAGTTCTGATATCCCTTATCCAGTAACCCTTTCTTGCCTGTGTTCTCCTGGCATACCAACGACGCTTGATCCTTTTCCTTCTCCATTTCAGGCAACGCCTCTGATTCTGCTCCCTTGTCGTTCCCAGGTGAGATCTTCTTAGAACTGCTTCTGGACAAAGAGTTTTGTACCCAAAAAATGGGGTTTTGCCAAAAATGAATATATTGGGGAGAGTGGAAATGGGGATGAGATTTTGAGTTTTGCTTTGAAAAAAACAAATGGGTTTAAAATGAAAAATTTGACGAAATTTTTTGCGGAGGTAAAATAAGCGTTTCCTGACCGGAAATATTACTGGAAGCCATGGGGGAATTTTTGCAGCTTCCTGGCCATCTCTGATGGGCAGTGCCATAGAGCTGGGCGGCCGCGGTTCTAGTGAATGACCGACTGATTCGGCAAGGCAAACGGTGTGTCATTTATACAGACGCGTGTTCTATTTCTAATTATTTGACAGATCATTTATGTGTGGCTGATTTCAGCCCAGGAATTATCCATGGATTGGTTTGCTGTGAGTATTAGCAATTTGCTGCCTGCACCAGGTGACAGGTCACCCAAGTCACATGATACCATTTCTCTTCTCTCATTGGACGCTTCCCTAACCCAACAAGAGCTTTCAAGATGGCCGAGTGAATGTGTCCGGTGCAGAGATATAGACCTGACCCTTTGCTTCCCACAAACAAATAGAAACCCACTCACCAGAATCAAAGCAAATGCCAGCAAGACAGCAGCCTACTACTGGTATCAACTAATGGAGCTACTCCCTTTGCTTAAGTGGTAGCAATCTGGGATTTGGTGCAGAAGGTCATAGGTTCAAACTCTGCTGATGACCCCTGGTGGGAGTCATGGTGCATTCATTACCTAATTAGGGCTAGTCTGTTGCCTGGTTACTCGCCTCACTGTGACCTTCCTCCTTGCAGAGGTGCGGCTGGTCAATGGGCACAGCCGGTGCCAGGGGCGTGTGGAGATCCTCTACAATGGCTCCTGGGGGACGGTGTGCGACGACGACTGGGACCTAGTGGACGCCAACGTGGTGTGCCGCCAGCTGGGCTGCGGCCATGCCCTCGCCACGCCGGCCACCCTGACCTTCGGCCACGGGCGGGGGCCCATCTTCTTGGACAACGTGGACTGCCAAGGGAGGGAGGTGGCCCTGAGTGAGTGCGGGAGCCGTGGCTGGGGCATCCACAACTGTTACCACTATGAGGATGTGGCCGTCACGTGTAACGGTAAAAAGGTTTGGTTCCATCCTATGGCGGGGGCAGGGGCAGCGGCAGCGAGGGGGTTACATGACTGATGCCTCTTCAGACCCCCAAGGGAGGGCCCAGCAGCCCCCTTGTCTCACGTCCCTCTTGTGACTGACTCCTAGGATTTCCGGTCGGAGGTCACCCTGGCTTCCTCACCAGGGCCCCTGGGCCCGGCACTGGGCTCTCGGAGGAGATGGTGCCGCGGGGCTGGGCTGTTGGGGATTGGTCATCTGCTACCAGCCACCTGAGCTAGGGTCCAGAACTGAGCAGCACTGGGGCCTGGCTTGGGTTGATTAAACTGACCCTCCCTCCACATCTTTCCCTTTCTGCCGTGCCCTTTGCTCTCACTCTGTCCTGGCCCATGGCTCCACATTCCCCGCTCTGTGACCTCCCTTAGGACCCCTGTGACCAAGGGCTCCCCTCTCAGACTTAGTTAGGGTGATGGGGGCAGGTGCCCGGAGCTGGGCCAGATTTGCAGACAGACGCCGGCCCAGGCCGAGCAGAGAGACAGTGGATTTGTGATCCCCTAGGAGGTAGGGACTGGTTGATTGAGGAAGGCGTCCAGCCTTGATTGGAGGAAAGGGGCTGACCTGGAGGGAAAGGGGTGATGCGTTTCAGGATGCAGCTGTGAAGGGGGGTGGGAGGAGCTGGTCGGGAGGTGCGCTCAGGCCGGCTGTTGGGGAGGAGATCTCTGGAGGCTTGGTGGGTTGATCCAGCTGCTGAGTGTCCAGGCTGAAGTGCTCTACTCAGGCCATTGGAGGTTTGTCCATCACTGTTCATAGCCGGGATGCTGATGAGAGGGAGGCAGAGTGAAAAAATTCCCAGTGCGCTGGGAGGGGGCTCCCAGGGGGCAGGGCCGGCTTTTGACCCAGAGCAAAATGTTACCCTGCTGGCCGGTGAACGCAGCGATGGGGGTGACGCTGCCCTGTCCGGGGCTCCTCCCTCCCGCCCGGACTGAGCTCAAAGACACAGACGTGGGGGCTGCTCCGCTAATAACGACCAGCCCTCCAGCTAGCCTGGCCTGCAAGGAAAAAATGACCCGTCCCTCTAGCACTCAGCATTACAGACGGGTCTGAACAGCGCTTAGCCTGTCCGCATCACTTTGCAAACAGGGACCAATCCCCAGCAGCAGGACTGAGTGTCATTGTCCTCAGTTTCCCCCGCAGAGCGGTGAGGTGACTCCCCCAAGAGCGGTCCGGGTCAGAGGCAGGATTAGAACTCAGGTTCTTTGCTCAGCGTTGCCGGCTCTCGCAGGGTGATCGCGAGTCTCCTGATATTTGCCGTTTTTCTAGCCGGCGCATCAGCGTGTGTGAACGTCGCTGCTCTCCCCTGGGCTCCGGAGGCTGGGGCGGCGTATCCAGCGGGTGTATTTATTACGGGGCGGGTGGGAAAGGAAAATGAGTAAAGCCACACTGACGCCCAGCCTGCCTCCGGCTCTCTTTGCAGAGTTTTCCCCCACCCGGGCAAGCAAAGGACCAGCGAGCAGAACCGCCACAGCCACCCTGCCGAACGGGAAGAGTAAGCATGTCGGAGATCGGCTTCTCACTCCTCACATTCCCTCCCTGCCTCCTACTCACCCTTCGAAGCCCTCGTTGTCTGGCGTCTTTCCGCCGGAGGCCAGGCCAGGGCGCCCAAGCAGGGCATGTAGACTCTCCCCATCCCTTTCCCCCAGGTGTGGGCCAGCTCCCCCACTGAGAGCAGAAGAGGCAGGTGAGACCAAGGCCAAGGATGACCCCAGTGGGTTACTGAGGTCCCTGCATTGCCGTGGGGCTGCTGCGTAGAGCAGGGGCTGTCCAGAGCGGGTCTCCCAGTTTGGGGACAGGACATCCCAACTCCATGGGCTGCTTTTGCTGCCATGTGCAAAGTCGCGTCTCACTTGCTGCTCCCCGTCCCCTCTAAGCCTCCTTCGGCACGGCCTGCTCCTGTCGCTCCCGTGCGATCCCGCTCGGTGCTCTGCCCGCCCCGGGGAGAGCTCTGACACTCACCCCATCTGCCCTCGCGCAGGCGATGGCAGTGTTCGGCTGGTGAGCGGCGCCGACCCCTGCCGGGGCAGGGTGGAGATCTTCTACCAAGGGACCTGGGGCACGGTGTGCGACGACGACTGGGGCATGAGCGACGCCAGCGTGGTGTGCAGGCAGGCGGGCTGCGGCCGCGCAGTGACACACAAGAGCAACGCCTACTTCGGCTACGGCACGGGGCGCATCCTGTTGGACAACGTGAACTGCGAGGGCAGCGAGCCCCGCCTCTCGGCCTGCTACAGCCTGGGCTGGGGGATCCACAACTGCGGGCACCACGAGGACGCGGGCGTCATCTGCACAGGTAAGGGAGCAAAGCCTCCTGGGAACGGCCACCCTCTTGGCTGTCCTGCCGGGGATGGGACTGAGGCGCAAGCCACGGCCTGTGTGGATTGGGCGCGGAGGGGGCCAGGCTGATTGGAGGATTACCGCCTTCCCCACAAGCATCTGAGCCATGACAGTGCAAGCCCTGGATACGCCTTGACCGATGCGATGGCTGCCTCCTTGGCCGGCATCGAGACCAGCCCTCCAGAGCAGAATGTCTGAGTCTCTACAGGTAGATCCAGCCCCATGGGGGGAAGGGGCAGGGCCGCAGTAGAATCAGACCCTCTGTAAATTGGCTATGGAGAGGAGTGAGTAGCACACAGCGAGCCATGGGTTACGTCCCTGATCACTGCTACTGCTCAGGGCTGTGCTAAACAACCCTACGCTGCTTCCTACGATCATGACGCATTGGAGCAAAATTGTGCAGGGCTGAGTATTTTAACCGTGGCTTCCAGTCGCACGGGCGCGTGCATCGGCACCCACAAGGGTGGCTGTGCAAGCTGCTACAAGCCAGCCCCCCGTCATCCGTCCTGAGGGAGCTCTAGGCTGACTTCAGCCCTGCCCCCGGGATGAGCGGTTGCTGGAGTACCATGCCCAATACCTCTGCTGGAGCATGTGCGCTGTGAGAGCACAGACAGCGCGCTCCGGGTCGCACCGCGCACAGCTCTGTTGTGAACGCTACGGATGCAGCACACGCTCTGCGTTGTGCCGTGGGTGCCCTCTGTTATTAGTCGTCGTCTCTCTGCAGCTCTCTTTCCGCTCGGACCCACAGCCTCGCTTGGTCTGTCCAATCTTGTTAAGAGAAACATTTCCAAGCCCCAGAAACCAGCAGTGAATCCATGCCAACGTCTTCAGACCCAATGTTCCCTTTGCGCCACTTTCTCCCTTGTAGACTGGAGGCTCCTGGGGGAAGGGGCTGTCCGCAGGTGCGAATATCAGCACTATACACAGAGACGTGGGATCTAAATCCAATGATGCCAACCCAGGGGGAGGAGCAGTTTTGTGGCAAGCCCGGGACTGCAGGAAGTCGAATAGCCTTGGGAGCTGGGCAGAGAGGTGGCAAATGGAGATGAATGGGAAGGGTGAAGTGCTAGCCCGGGGAGAGTAGCTCTGGCAGCAGAAGAACTATTAGGCTGAATGGAACAGAACTACAAGTGACTAATGGGGGGTAGGGAGTCGGGATCATAACGCCAGAGAAGTTGGAGTCTGGTGTTACTCCTGGGGGAATTCTGCGACACTGCATGTGCGCAGAATTTATGTCCCCTGCAGATTTCTTTGCTTCCCCCCAGAAAAATTACTCCTGACAGGAAGCCGCAAGAGTGGTCACACAGCGCAGGCAGGTTGGTTCGGGCGCCTGGCGCAGCTGGTAGAGACATAAATCACCACCAAGGGGGGAAGGGGGCTTGGCAGTCGTGCGAGTGAGAGACACTCTGTCTCTCTTCCTTGCTATTGCAGCACGCTTGGTGTGGAGGGGCAAGGCTTCAGGGTGTTTCTGAGGAGGGAGGCATGGGGCAGAGCAGAATGTAGCAGCCTGCCTGCTTAGTGAATTGTTCCCATTGTCTTTGTGAATTCCTCCAGGAGTATAAAACAGGTGTAAAAGTTTTAAGGCTCCTTCATATTGCCAGAGTGGTGTAAGGACAGTCTGGCCTTATAAATGCTTATGGTGCTTTAGTGATTAGAACTGGTCTAAGTTTTTGGACTGAAAAAAATTCCTATCAAAATGTGCTCCATGAACTGTTTGCTACTGACCTTTCTGGAGATGGTCAGTAGCCAATATAAATTGTGCTTTTGATTCCCCAGCCCTTACTTGCTTTTCAGTTGCCTATGATGTAACCCTGAGCATATGGCTGCATATATTGACTAATAACTAGAAATAAACGGTCAAACTTAGCTACGTTATTATTACGCAAGGTGGTTTGAGGATTTCCTCCAATGCTCCCCACTCCATTCTCCATCCATTGTATTGTAGTTTAAATAAATTACTGAAATAATTGAAACCAGGGTGATTATACTGCATTATTTTGACAAATAAAATATGCAGAGTTTGGCAGAATTTTAAAATATTCTGCACAGAATTTTTAATTTTGGGGGGCAGAATTTTTAATTTTTTTGGCGCAGAATTCCCCAGGAGTATTGGTGTGTAGCAGCCACTGGAAAGGAACTGAGATGTTGCCATAACATGACCTGGAGCCAGGGTGCTGATAACGCCCCTGCGCTGAGTCTAACGGCTCAGTCCTGAAATCAACCAGAGCTCTGCCACCGAAGGCAGTGACAGCCGGCCGGTGAGGCGGCTTAGGGCTCCTGTGAGCGGTTCTGGTGACCAAGGAAGGGCGCAACGGGTCCGACCAGGAGGAAAGCTGAGTGGCTGCAAACCTGCTCGGCCTTGGAGAAAACAGAGAGCTGAATGTGATGCAGGGAAAAGGGGGCAAATCTCTTGACAGTTGGCCAGAGCGAAGGCTCAAGCCACAAAGCTCTGCAGGTGGGTTTGAACCCCGGACCACCTCAGGGAACCCAAATCACCCAGGCCCAGCATGGTTTTGACCCTCCTCAAAGGGAATGAAATGCAGTTGGCGCTACACACTGAGCATGCTCTAAATGCACTGATGGGACGGGCATGCCTGAAAGAGCTCCTTGTGGGCCTCCCCTAAGTGCCCCCCATTTATCTAAGCCCAGATCTACACTACAGCGTTAGGTCCACGCAAGGCAGATTGCTTTCAGTGTCTACACTAACATTTCACTCCTGTTGCTGTAATTCGCCCGCTACCCCGACTTAATAACTCCACTTCCCTGAGCGGTGTAGTGATGCGGTTGACACAGTGTCGGTGTGGACGCCGCCTTGCTTACAGCGACTGTTGCTGGCTTTCAGACCCGCCCCACAATGCCCCATACGGACAGCTCAGTTGGTGCAAGCGCTCCCGGTGAGGTCGCGTACGGCCGACGCAAGGAGGAAAGTGTAGACGTGGAAGCGATGTAATTACTGTGGGCCAACCTAAGTTTGGCCAACTTAATTGTGTAGTGTAGACGTGCCCTAAGTTACTTACATGGCTTCCAGTGCCACAGGATCTGATGGCCGTATAATCTCTAATGTACCCCACAGCACCCTGGAGAGGCAGGGCAGGGTTGTTATCCCCATTACACGGATGGGGAACTAAGGCACAGAGAGGTTAAGTGACTTGCCCAAGGTCACACAGGAAGTCTGTGGCGGAGCAGGGACTTGAAAGTAGGGCTCACAAGGCCTAGGGGACTAGCCACTGGACCATCCTTCCTCATTACCTGCTAGGCTGAAACCCAGGAGATGGATAAAACACAATGGAGAGAGGCTGGGACTAGTCTGAGCAGCAACTTACAAGGAAAATGACTCTGGCTGCCTGCGATTTCCTGGCGCTGGTGGAAAACAAGCTGCCTTGGTCAGGAAGTGGAGTGATTGGCTGTCAGCTGCTGGGCACTCAGCCATCCCCGGCCTCCCTTTCTCGTCCCCTCTTTCAATTCTGTATCTCTGTTGATTACCATTTATAATGTTAATAATCCCCTTGAATTCCCTCATTATCGCAGCTAATGACTGGAGCACTAAGTGCCGTCACTTTCGCTTCCCAGTGATTAACTAACAAAGAGGCTGATGGGCGCAAAATGAGCAATTTTCTCAGGCTGTTCCTTTCTTGCCTAACTAGCCATTGTCCTGCAAGCCGGGGAGATGGAAACGCTGGCCCGGAGAGCCTCGGTGGGATGGCTTGTATGGGGTGGGCGCTGTTCTGAATGGGGGCAGCGGGTCCACAGAGTGGGTGAGGCCCAGCTGGGAGAACCGAACCTCTAGGGGAGATCGGCGGCAAGGCGAGAGAGGGGGCCTTGGTCCTGGCCCGCTGGGTGGAGTGAGACGTCTAGGCAGAATGGGCTGGAGCGCTGTGGTGTGAGCGGTGCGCTGTACCTGGGCCTAGCCACCGTCACGGCCAAGCCCGGTCAGGTGCTACAATATTAGAGTTGCCACGTGTCCGGTTTTCAACCGGAACATCCAGTCAAAAAGGGACTCTGGTGGCTCCGGTCAGCACCGCTGACCAGGCCGTTAAAAGACCACAGCGCCAGTGGGGCAGGCAGGCTCCTTAGCCGCGCGGCTCCCGGGAAGCTGCCAACATGTCCCTCCGGCTCCTAACAGAGGGGCAGCCACGGGGACTCTGCGTGCTGCACCCACCCCGAGCGCTGGATCTGCAGCTTCCATTGGCCAGGAACCGCAGCCAATGGGAGCTGCGGGGGCGGCACCTGCAGTCTGGGGCAGCGCATGGAGCCACCTGGCCGAAGCCTGCACCCCAAACCCCTGCCCCAGCTCTGAGCTCCCTCCCACGCACCGATCCCCTTGGCCCCAGTCCCCTCCTACACCCCAAACCCCTCATCCCTGGCCCCACCCCAGAGCTCGCACTCCCAGCCAGAGCCCTCACCCACATGCACACACCTCAACCCCCTGCCCCAGCCTGGAGCCCCCTCCCGCACCCTGAACCCCTCACTTCTGAGGCCACCCTAGAACCTGCACCTCCAGCCCAGAGGCCTCACTCCCTGCCTCAGCCCCCTCCCACACTCCCAACCCCTTGGCCCCATCCCGGATCCCGCACCCCAACCCCCTGCCCCAGCCCGGTGACTATGAGCGAGCGAGTGAGGGCGGGGCAAAGTGAGCGATTGGGGGGGGGAATGGAGTGAGTGGGGGCGGAGCCTCAGGGAAGGGGCGGGGCAGGGGGCAGGGCAAGGGTATTCGGTTTTGTGCGATTAGAAAGTTGGCAGCCCGATGCTACATGGAGGCCCGCGTGCCGGGATGGCTCATCATATCCGCTGCACCTCAGTACTAACGGGGGGCGTCGGTTGTAATTTGTGCCCTTTCGTGCCAGCTAGAAGGAGTTCCTGGGCACCTGGCAGCTGGCCCTGTGCTAGGCAGCATGTGGCTACCCTGAGCCTCCAAGCAGCATGGTTTGGTAGCCAGCCCACGTCTCGCTTCACTGTGCTCAATGCCTCTGGCTTCCCCTGGGAAACGGGTGAGGAAGGTGGACCCCAACATGCCGGCCACGATCCGCCAGGGTGGCAGCAGGACAGGTTCACCCGCTTCCTTTCCAGCCGCGGACCCAGCTCTCCGCAGCCCACCTCGTTCTCACTGGTAGGGAAGGACGACTGGGTACGCGGCTGAGATGGGAACTCGGCGGGTTGAGTGGGGGATCTCCAGAGCTGAAGACACGAGTCTCTCTAGGTTGAGCTAACGCACCAGACTAGCCGGCTGTAACACACCCATAGCCTCCGGGGATCTGGAGAACGGGGCCTGGAAGAGTTCAACTTTTTTTTTTTTTTTTGACGCTATTGACTCATAATATGGATGTTTATTGTAAAATTTGTATTTATTGAAATTTGCCCAAAATGATGGCTTTTAAGCATTCTTTACATTTTGATCAATTTGAACGTTCACAGTTGTGGGAAATTACTGGGGTCAGTCAATAGGAGGGGGCCGGATAATTGTTTAATGACAGAAAAGGTTGAGATTCCAAAGGTTAAAAGCTTTGTAACCGTTCGCACACAAATTGTCAATGTCACTGGTCAAAATATACAAAGAAAATAGCCTTAAATCAAACTCTACTAAGTCCTCAACTGGCATGTTTTGTACAAGTTGAACCTCTCTAGTCTGGCACCCTCGGGACCTGACCGGTGCCAAACCACAGAAGTCAATGCAGAGTGCCAGCGGGTCTCCATAGGCACGGGAAATAAGGGTGCGGGGGGTGCTGCAACATCCCCAGGCTTTGCACCCAATGTGGCCCCCCACCTGGGGGCTCTGATGCTGGCCCCAGGTCCCAGCCACCAGCCCCTTGCTCAAGATCCCAACCGCCAGCCCCAGGTCCTCCCCCTCCCTCCTGGAGCTCGAATGCTGTGAATCAGCTGTTTGCGGTGCTCTGGAAGCGCTGGGAGGGAGGAGGAGGAGTTGGTAAGCAGGGGGCCGCCAGCATGTGAGAGGCACGGTGGGAGGGGGCAGAGGGGGGAGCTTGGCGCTGGTGGATGCTCCGTACCCACTAATTATTTCCCGTGTGTGCTCCAGCCCCGGAGAACCCATGGAGTCGGCGCCTCTGCCGGACCACGCATGTTGCCGGCCCATGGAGCGCCGGATTAGAGAGGTCCAACCTGTACTTTCCCAGTCTGTCCGCTTCAATTACTATTGACGGAAATATTTTTTCAGCGGTTTGGGCATGTACGGGGAAATGGATGTTTACTGACATTTACCGATAAAAATCGAATCCTTCCAATCCTTCGTATAACAGACACTGATCCCAACCCGTGGGTTACCTAGGTGCATTTTGCAGGGCACTAAGCTCTGAACACATGTTCCCAAGGCACCAGCCAGTGTGAAGGAGGAGCTGCTAAGTGCGCGGCTGGAGGAGTGAAGAATGATTGACACGTGTCTCTCTGTTCTCTGGACGGGCTCCCTTCTGGCTGCCCATCCTCTCACAATGACTCAGTGCAAACAAAGTTACGGCCGCTGGTCATGTGGCCTCTGCCTCTACGTGTGTCTCCGCAGGGCTGCGGGTTTCGACGGTGGCACCATTCACCACCTTGGCTGCCCGGGTCTACGGAGAGTCATTCACTGCCACTGCCACAGGTAAGGCCAACGTGGCCCGTTCCCGCATCCGGAGGGACGATGCGTGCGGAGACCTACAGCACCAAGGCTAGTGCATTGATCATAGCAGCTGCCCCATAACATTGTCCTGTGGAGGACACAGCTGTGATCCGAACCGGCTCGCTATCCTTCCTGGCCCAGCCACCCGTACTGGGGAAGCAGGGTTCTGATCCCCCGTCCCGGGTTTTCGCCTCGCCTTCTCCTTTGGAGTCATCAGGAGAGACGCTGGGTGGCCTAGAGACACGGCTACCAAGAATTCAGCACAGTCCAGAGGGCTGCACAGGTCATGCCGGGCTTCGCTCCATCCACAGCACTGGGTGGGTTCCTTCCCGGGGCCCAGCAGCAGGATCACAGGGGCTGCCAACATCTCCAGGTCCCTAAACGCCTGCTAGTGGGATGCTCGCTGCACAGCTCTCCCCGGGGGCACTGCGCTCTGATTTTGTTGCTACAGCCACTTATGGCGTCCCAGGGTGACCCGTGATGCCGGGGAATGAGGCACTTGTGGGTGAAATTCACCAAGGTCCCGCTTCAACGCATAGGGTGATGCCTTGCACAAAGAACTGCCCCCCATAGGGTCTAAATGGGCCTGCTTCTCATCAGTCCAGCCTTTCCCCTGAACTCCCACCCTCCTAATGCCGCTGCTTGTCCTTGCAGTGACGGATGCCGGAGATCAGCCCTCGCCGGAGACTGAAGTGATCACGGCGGCCCTTCTGGCCGCGGGCAAGAGAAGTAAGTGTGCGCGTTCCCCGCAGGCGGGCGTTGGCTCGGGACGGCCCAGAGATTCCCCGCAAAGCCAAGGCAGCCACACGGCTCGCCTGCCAAGGCTCGAATGAAAGCCTCAAGGGCTCCCGGTTCTCCGTCGCAGCCCCTGCTCAACCACATGGAGCACGTTGCGCCATTTATATAGTGGCGTAGCCGGTAGAAACTACGAGTCCCAGCAATGCCATGCTCTACCTTGAGCCTAAAAGGGAGCACGGCATGCTGGGACCTGTACTCTCCCTGGGCCCTACCTCCTATCAAAGATGAGGGCAACTGCTGCAGAGCACCGGGCTGCACCGGGCACGTGACTGTATCCCTCCCCACCACCTGCCTCAACCAGAATCTCTCGACTTTCCGGCCTTCCACGTCACCTTTGCTCTCCGGGTCTGACCAACAGGTGGCAGCATCCGGCTGGCGAACGGGAACAGCAGCTGCCAAGGCCGGGTGGAGGTTCTGTACCGCGGCACCTGGGGCACGGTGTGTGACGACGACTGGAGTTTCACCAACGCCCAGGTGGTCTGCCGGCAGATGGGCTGCGGGGTGGCAGTGGCGGCCACCGTCCTGGGCTCTTTTGGTTACGGCACTGGGCCCATTCTTCTGGACAACGTGGATTGTGTCGGCCGGGAGGCTGACCTGGCGAATTGCTTTCACCTGGGCTGGGGGCAGCACAACTGTGGGCACCATGAGGATGCCGGCGTCATCTGCAGAGGTGAGATACGTGTGGGTGCTCCATACAGCACATCCTACCCTGCCCCAAGCAGTACGCAGGGTTCCAAGCTCCCTCCAAAGCTAGCCAGATCTGGGACCACCCCTAGGGCGTGCCACCAGCAGCCGGCCTCAGCATGCCTTGGGACGGAATTAATGGGCCCCAGAGAGTGCCATCTGAGTCCCTGCAGCCTCCCAGGTGCGCCGTCTGAACTGGGAACCTGGATTCCAGCCACTCGAGCGGGAGATGGGCCACACGGGGTGTTTGGAGCACATCGTATTTAGTCCGGGGCTCGGGGTTTCGTTCAGGCTGGAATTGGAAGGGGCTGGGCTTTCCGTGAGACTCCAGCCCAGCTTGGTGGAATCCCATGAGACTCCGGGGGAATTTCAGACTCGCCCTCCTGCTTCTGGATTCCCCCAGAACCAAAACCTTAGGATCAGGTTCAGATGGGGGTTTTCAAATCCAAGCTCCCAGAACTTCAGAGGGTTCAGGTCTGAGGTGCTAGTTTTGGCCCAAGCGGGTCCCCATTTCCAGACTGGCATCCACTGGGGAACGGGATGCTGTCATTAAACGTGACCGATCAGGCCTTCAGCCTCCCCTGTGAATTCCAGTGCCTGCTTTCAGGGGACGTTTGCCCTTCCTCTGTTTCCTAAACGCACCACACCTCTGCAATCTGCAGCGCGTCTCCTCTCCCCGCCTATCTGTCTGGGTCTACCTCGCTCCAGCCCAGTCACTCACGCTCCACGACATCTGCCCCCGAGCTGGAGACCAGAGATGTCTGATCATTGTTCTTTCCATCCATCCTTTGCTGGAGCAGGTGTGGACGAGTCCGGAGATCATTTCAGAGAAGATGCTTTTGCGACCGCCACCTCAGCCACAACCCGTCCCAAGGACGGTAGGTACCCCGTGGGGCCAGCAGCACCCCCCAAACCATCTTCAGGCAGCCATAGGGCTCCTCCCAGAGAAACCCCCGGGGGCCAGTGTTTGGCAGAGAAGCCAGAGACGAAGGCAGCTGAGGGCTGGTTTAGATCATGCCTGGTCCTGCCTTGAATGCAGGGGATTGGACTAGAAGACCTCTCGAGGTCCTTTCCGGTCCTGTGAGTTTGATTCTATGATACCGCCTGTGGCATTGGCTGAAACGTCGATCAGAAGTGCTACCACAGCACAGGGATAGCAGGCATCATATGGTTGACTCCCTCCCACGGTGTCTGTCATCGGTGGATCTCAAAGCACCTTTACTGTAGCCCAGGGGTGGGCAAACTTTTTGGCCCGAGGGCCACATCTGGGAATGGAAATTTTATGGCGGGCCATGAATGTTCACGAAATTGGGGGTTGGGGTGCAGGAGGGAGTGAGGGCTCTGGCTGGGTGTACGGGCTCTGAGGTGGGGACAGAAATGAGTTCAGGGTGTGGGAAGGGGCTCCGGGCTGGGGCAGGGGGTTGGGGTGCGGGCGGGGGGGTGAGGGCTCTGGATGGGGGTGCGGGGTCTGGGGTGCAGGAGGGTGGGACCGAGGGGTTCAGGGGGTGGGAGGGGGCTCTGGGCTGGGGCAGGGGGTTGGGGTGTGGGCGGGGGGGGTAAGGGCTCTGGATGGGGGTGCAGGTTCTGGGGTGCAGGAGGGTGGGACCAAGGGGTTCAGGGGGTGGGAGGGGGCTCTGGGATGGGGCAGGGGGTTGGGGTTGGGGTGCAGGTCAGGGGTGAGGGCTCTGGATGGGGGTGCAGGTTCTGGGGTGTAGGAGGGTGGGACCGAGGGGTTCAGAGGGTGGGAAGGGGCACCAGGCTGGGGCAGGGGGTTGGGGTGCAGGCGGGGGGGGTGAGGGCTCTGGATGGGGGTGCAGGTTCTGGGGTGCAGGAGGGTGGGACTGAGGGGTTCAGAGGGTGGCAGGGGGCTCCGGGCTGGGGCAGGGGGTTGGGGTGCAGGTAGGGGCGTGAGGGCTCCAGATGGGGGTGAGGGCTCTGGGGTGCAGGAGGGTGGGACTGACGGGTTCAGAGAGCAGGAGGGGGATCAGGGCTGAGGCAGGTATTGGGGTGCGGGAGGAGGTCGGGGTGCAGGCTCTGGGCGACACTTACCTCAAGCAGCTCCTGGAAGCAGCGACCTGTCCCCCCTCTGGCTCCTACATGAGGCGCGGCCAGGCGGCTCTGCTGCGCGCTGCCCCCTCCACAGACACAGCCCCTGCAGCTCCCATTGGCCCTGTTTGCTGGAAAATGGGCACTGCGGGGGCGGCACTTGGGGCACGGGCAGTGTGCAGAGCCCCCTGGCTGCCCCTACACGTAGGAGCCGGAGGGGGGGACGTGCTGCTGCTTCCGGGTGTCGTGTGGAGCAAGCCCCCGGCCCCGTAGTTTGCCCACCCCTGCTGTAGCCGCTGTCTGTCCCAGGGAGGTAGATGAGCCGAGGAGGTTAAGCTGGGTGACGTGGCACGGGTCACGCAGCGAGGCTGAGCCGGGAACAGAACACAGGCTTTCTTGCTTCCAGTCAGATGCTCTATGCCCCGGATCGTACTGCTCTGGGGTCCTGAGGCCTGCTCCCCTGTTCTGGACCCCGTGCTGCCTCATCTCCATTGACCTGCTAATCCTGAGGCACCAGTGATGCTTCCACCGCTGGCCCCTTGCTCCCAGGACAAAATGAGTGGGAGCCCGGATTCACGGGCCCCTGTCTCAGCTCCCTCCTTGGCTCGCTCCTCTGAGCACCTGTCTGTACTGGGGCAGCAGCTGCCTGCGTCCTGGGGACGCAGTGGGGGACGGCGAGGCGCTCGCAGGTCCTAGACTGGAAGCTGCCCCGGGTCCCCTCACCCCGCACTGTCCCGCCCTCCGCAGGATTCCTGCGCCTCGTGAACGGCAGCCACCGCTGCGAGGGCCGCGTGGAGCTGTTCTACCTGTCCCAGTGGGGGACCGTGTGCGACGACGCCTGGGACCTCCGGGACGTCGCGGTGGTGTGCCGGCAGCTGGGCTGCGGGGGCGCCCGGGCCGCCTGGGGGGAGGCGCGCTACGGCCCAGGCACCGGCTACATCTTCCTCGACAACCTCAAGTGCAAAGGCGACGAGCCCTCCCTGCTGCGCTGCTCCCACATCCGCTGGAACGTGCACAACTGCGACCACTCGGAAGACGCCGGCGCCCTCTGCGGGCTGCTATGACCGGCTCTGTGCCCACGGCTGCTCAGAGACGCCCAGGTGAGTCCGGGGGGGGTGGGGGTGGGTAGATCCCCTCATGTGCCTCTGTTTCCCCTACCGTGCCCCATCCAAGCCCAGGGCAGTAACGTGTCTGTGTGAGGGCAGACCGGGCCTTCAGGTGAGGTGAGGGCAACTCCTGAGCTCAGACACCGGTCCCAGAACGAGTCCGGCTCTCCCGGTAGTGGCGCAGGCGTCGAACGGGAATGCCCCCTCCCCGGGAGCTGTTCAAAGGCCAGCAGCTTTAAATCAGGCCCTGGCAGTGGTGCCCCCGGCCTGTCGCTAAAGCTGGCTCAGGTAACCGGAGTGAGGAGCCAGGGGAAAGCGCTTTGGTTAAGAGGCACCAGGTCCCAGGATCTGCCCTGAGTTGTCCTTTGGCCGATCAGCCGGATGGAAAGCCCTGGCTGTCAGCTGATGTCGGCTGTTTCTCTTTCAGACCGACGCCGGCCCAAACCGTGGGGAATTCCAGATGCCAGCGGCACGGGGCATGGGGCGGGCCGGCTGGCTGGTGCGCCTCTGGCACTGATGTCTGTGGGAGATGAAGACCCGCGTGACCTGTACATCGCTGTATATAGCACGTCTGTAACGGGCATAGAAGCCCTATTCTCGCTGCCAGGCCCAGCAGGCCCCACCCCACCCCAGGGGCACTGGCGAATGCTCCTTGGACAAGTGCCAGCGCCTCCTGCCTGGCCCGTTACCCACGGTGCACAAAGCAGAGCTCCAGCCGCTCAGGGGCATCTCTGCAAACTCTCTGGCAGGGGAAGGTTTTGTCCCAAGAAAAACCCCAGAACGGAAGAAAAGCCAGAAGGAACATCGCTGCCCCGCAGCGTCCTTCTAGGAGAAACGGCAGAGACATACAGGCCCAAGAAGCAGCGCCCATGGAGAAGGCAGAGAACTCTGGTGCCAATCTAGCATTGCTCCACTCTGTGGAGAGTCACTGGCTCCGGGAGCTGAAATGGGCTATTCTGCAGGGTCGCTGGAGCTCAGATACTGTGGCCAGCTCTCATCCAGTCCACGGGGATCGTGACCAGGGGCCACGTTTTCATATGTGCCTGTGGCCCGTTTTCAGAAGTGACATAGAACCAGATCCTCAGACGTATTTAGGTGCCTAACTCCCATTGGTTTCAATGGAGTTAGGAGCCTAAATACCATTGAGGATCTGGGCCCTAGGGTATTTAGGCACTTAAAGATGTAGCTCTCAATGGCAGTTAGCCGGGCAGGTGCTTCAGAAAATCCCGCTAAATGCTTCTGCATCTTAAAATCTGGCCCGAAATCCCCTGAAAAGCCAATGGAGCTAAGTTCCTAAGTCATTTTTGAAAAGGGTCTTGGCCTTGTAAGTCCCAGAGGAGCCTCTGAAAATCTTGCCCCACATCCTGATGCAACTGGATCTACGGGAGGTCTCAGACCAGGTCCCTGTGGCCACGTGTTCCCATCAGAATGACCCACCACCCTGCCATGGCCCTCAGAACTGATCCCCGGGCCAAGTTCCTGATCTGCTCAGCGAAAGGGTGTTGGTGGAACTGCCCCTGGATGAGCCATTTGCAGCATTAGAAATCTAGGCCCCGCTCCAGCAATCCGATCCATTCGGGTTTGCCCCCGGCAGCTGCAGAGAGCCCCCTGGAAGTCCATGGGACTCTGTGTGCCCAGCACAGACCTGACTCCTGGGGATTGGTGCACAACAACGTGGACCTGAACTGGTGCGTTTCTTGGACCCACTTGGATGGTTCCACCTGGCAGCCAAGACGCCCATTGTAGCCCCACTCGCTCTTGCGTATTTCCCAAGGAAGCTCTGTTTGCATTCTCGGATCCTGGCGAAGAAGTCTGGAACCCTGCTGGGATCCTCGAGGTTTGTCATTTCCCCCGCTGGGAGACTGGAGAAATACTATTTTTCGGGGGAGGGAAAGGGAGGGGCTTGCTTAATTACGACTGAGGCAATCCCAGGCCTCTCTGTTTAATTCCTTTGTTACTACCGGAGTGTGCCTGTTCCGGTTTTTCCACTTCTCTTATACATTTGTTGGTGTGAATAAATAAAAGCCCTTTTAAAGTGTGCTGAGCCCCCGCGGACTCATTGCTCTGTGAGTCACAGCTCATCTGGCTGCGGTGGTGGTCGGTGGATTCTGTGATTACAAGGCCACACCACAGGGTGCAAATTCAAAGTAACTTCACTGCCGTCCAAGAAGCTGCTCTTGATTTACACGGTGTCGCAGATCAGAAGTACGGGCTGAGGTTTTCTGTTCTCGAGTGCCTGAATACACGCTCAGACCATCGCTTTGGGATTTTTGATATTTTTAGAGTTAGATCCTCAGCTGATGTCAACTCCACTGAGGTCAGGAGAGTAACTTGGAGTGACACCAGCCAAGCATCTGGCCCCTATGTTGTGCCGTGCACGGTGCGCGAATCCTGAATAGTTTGAAATAGGGACTTAGCTGGGCCTCTGGCCTGTTGAAACCAGGATAAATCCCTGGCTTCTCTCTACCTCTGTCAGTGCTTTGGTTAGCATCACGTGCCAGCAGCAAGCGATCCCAGACATTCTCCACCGTCAGCCGAGCAAGCAGGTAATGGTGAGATGCTCCTTGGGTTTGATCTGGCCCCGCCTGAGTGGCGAGGTGCTGACACCAGACGGATCCCAGCCATTCGATGCCAGCGAATGCCACTGGCAAAGGAGGGAGAACTTGCTGAAGGCCTGCCCGCCGTGGCTCCCGATTTGCTGCTCCAGGATCAGTCGTGAGGCTCATCTGAGGAGCTCACAGCGCTTTACAATGAATAGCTCCTTGCCACACCCCTGGGAGGGGTTTGTTAGCCCCATCTCTCAGGTGGAGAAACTGAGGCACGGAAGCGATTTGCCCTGATCACGCTGCAAGTCAGGGGCAGAGTTAGATGTAGACCCCAAAAATGGTATCTCACTAGACTCCCTCCCTCCCATTTACCCCAGGGTCCCCCTCGTGTGGGTTCGTTTGGGTTCCAGACCCATTCTTTGGCTGGGTAACCTGCCAGCCTTGGACTGCTGCTCTGGGACCATCCCATCCCCACCAGCCATCCTGCCCTCCCTAGAAGGGCAGATGGATGCTGAAGCGGTAGCAGAGGCGGCTGCTGGAGAAAGGGAGGAAGGAAAGGGATGGGAGCTCTGGACACTCCCGCTGAAGAAGCTCCCAGCCCCAAACGGGACAGGGCCAAGAAGAGACTGGAGATGTCCAGCAGCATCCCACTGTGGGCGTCGGGGAGCAGCCCGGGGGCCTGCAGGATGCCCGTGGCAGGGGTTGATTTGTCATGGAAGACGGAGCCTGCAGATGTGGTATAATGTTATTAACCGGGGCAACTCCCCATTAGTCCTTGGAGGATGCGGTACACCCCCCACTACCCGAGGGGCACCGTGCCCCCTTGGAGAGTGAGTGAGTTGAGAGAGAGAGCTAGGGCTTGGAGCCTGGCACCGCTGCGGCTGTGCAGGAGGAGAGGGGTTCATGGCAGCCCGGCGGAGAGGAGCTGAGCACTGGCTGCCTGCAGCACGCTCTCGCCGTCACCGCCTCAGAGGAGCTAGAGTGGGCAAAGCCCCTGGGATCCAGGGTCTCCTCCCAGCGCTTTACTTCCTTCAGGATGGGGGACCTGCAGGGGTCCCTAAGCCAACCCCCAGGTAGGCTTTGACCTCTGTCTGGGACATTTACATCACCCCCCTTGCTGTGGCATCTGGGCACCTCGCAGCCCCCCTGCAAGACAGGGCTGCTCTCCCCATTGCACAGATGGGGAACCGAGGCACGGAGAGACAAGTGACTTGCCCAGGGTCACACCGGGAGTCTGTGACCGAGCAGGGAACTGACCTCTCATCTCTCGAGTCCTAGGCTAGTGTCTAACCACTGGGCCATCCTGGGCTGCTTTCCCCACCCCCCACGGGACTATCTGAGCTGAGCAGGGATCCATTTCCATAGGGGGACAGCTATGACTGTGGTGTGGCCTAGTGGTTAGAGCACTGGCCTGGGACTCAGGAACCGCGGGTTCTGTGTGCGGCTCTGCCAGTGACCCTGGGCAAGTCACTTCCCCTCCCTGTGCCTCAGTTTCCCCAGCTGTACGATGGGATAAAGACAATGACCTCCTGGTAAAGCCCTAGGAGATCTGCTGATGAAAAGCGCGTCTAGAAGAGCTAGCGATGATTTATCTCAGTGCCGGGGGCTGGACTAGGTGACCTCGTGTGGTCCCTCCCAGTCCAACCGTTCTAGGGATATTCTGGCCCAGTGTCCTGCTGGGGAGAGGGCAGCAGAGCACACGCCGGGGCCTGGCTCTCCACAGCCTTGCACCAGGCGCGTTTCAATTGCCCCCAGATCTCCAGACACGTAGAGCCAGAATTGTCCAAGGGATTTAGGAGCCCAAAGAGAGGCCTGGTAGGAGTTTTGAAGGCACCTGGCCCCCCTGGTTTTCAACAGAACCTTGGTGCCTAACCTGCTCAGGCAGTTTTAAAGTCCCCCCTGAGGGTCTCTCTCCATTGATGGTGCCTAGATCCCTGGGAGTATCTTACCCCACTGTGCACCGGTGCCATGTCGCACTGTATATGGCGTCCCACCATGATCTAGTGAATCAGAGCCCCTGTCCCCTCCCATCTCAGGCTCATAGAGGGGTGCCTCGTGCCTTTCCGGGATCGTAGTCTGCACCTGTCAGATACAACTCACTCCCTTTAGCTTCAAGGTGGGGAGCTGACCTTGGTCTCTGGGTTCTGGGCCCCGTGCTCTGACCTTGGTCTCTGGGTTCTGGGCCCCGTGCTCTGCTGCTATCGTGCAAAGCGCAATGCAGCTGGGCGGGATGGCAGCGAGGTGGAAATGGTTCTGAATATCTAGGTCACGGCACGAGCCAGCTCCAGCCCATCTTCCCGCCCCTGCACTGGCTTCCCTTTCCCTGAGGCCCGGAGCGTGGTTTGAAATCAGCTGAGCGCAGGACATGCCTAGCTCCAGAAGATCAGGCAGTCAGGACCACCGTGACGCCCTCCTGCAGAACCTAGGCTGGAGAAAATCCTTTAGCTCCAGATTACCCTCCAGCGCCGGGGATGGCTTCCTAGCAAGACGATACGGGTTCCGAACTCGGGCCAAAATCCTGGGGCCAAACGTTTCCCACCTTTGGATCTGGCTGGCCCTTCCATGCTAGCTCGATGCTGTTTCTAGTCACGGCTCCAGGCAAGGGCGAGGGTGGACCCGGCACGGCGTGGGGAGTCCGGAGGCGGATATAGGCGTCCACCACGCCGCAGGGTCAAGGCAGGCAGCTTTGAGCTCCTGGCTGTTTATTTCCCATGTGACAAGCGACAGGAAGAGCACAGCTGAGGCTCTCCAGCTCATGACCTGTGCACGGGCGAAGGAAGTCGCCCCGTCTGCGGGCGATGGCTGTATCTAATCAAATGCCCAGGGAACAAGCGCGCGCCAGATGGGCTCTTTTGTATTGGCCACCGTAAGCTTTTTTTCCCCTTTGCTTTCCCCGGCTCTCGCTCGGAGCCACTGCAATTCTACACAGATCAATAGCATCGATCCGTTCCCTTCGTCCTCTTTGGACGGGAGACGGTGGTGCGGGATGGAGAGAATAAATATTTCACGAGGCCCGGGCGAGCTTGGGTTTGGATTTATGGCCTCGGAGGAAGAAGGGATGAGTCTGCGCCTGGGCGAGAGGTGATTAAAGGGGAAGGAGATTATTAAGCCAGGCTGAAGGAACACAAGTCAGCAGGGGAAAGGGGACGGGCTTGAATTTGATTTCACTGAATTCTGGAATAAGAAGATTTGGGGCCGGATTAGACGCCTTTTAAAAAATCTGGCCAATGGCCCTTAGAGAACACATCGCCCGGCAGCATCAGCCTCCTCTCAGAGGTAGGCAAGTCGCTCGCCCTAGTTCATACCATGTGTCAGTGGCGGAGCTGGGACGAGCCCACCAGGCCCCTGAGTGCCAGGGTAGTGCCCGGCCATGGGGCTACACTGGCAAGCATTGCTCAAAGGGGACAGAGAGCATTTTCCAGGAGAGATGGGGGAAAATCAAGGTGATTTTTGATCCTGGCCAAACGTGGGTAAATCTGGGCTGTGTCTGGCCCCGGCTTCGCCCATCCCTCTCCCCTTGGGTAAGACGAGGCTGACCTACAACATTCAGCTCTGGAAGCCAATCTTCCCATGGGCAGGGGCTGGGCAGGGCCAGTTTGGTTCAAGCCCAGTGCTGGCTTGAAGGGGTCCCAGATCTGTGGCATCCAAGGGGCACGTTTGGGACACTCAGTGGGTGGGTTTCCCAACATGGAGACACCCAGGGGCTGGTTTCCTTATTGCTGTGTGCCAGAGACGGGCCCGGGATTTGGATTAGATTTAGATCAGCGGTGGCTTGAGGAAGCAGGATTCACCTGGACCAGGAGTATCCCGAGTGATTGTAATTAACGAGAACAGACATTCTGGAAGCGGGCTTGAACCTGCTGCTCCCGGGGGTGAGCCAATCTCTGACTATTAGAGACCAGGGCTGAGACCTAATGTGGGGGCAGATTGTCCTGCATCTGCTACGGGTTTTTACACCTTCCTCAGGGCATCTGGTGCTGCCACTGTCAGAGACAGGACTCTGGCCCCTGGTCTGATCCAGTCTGCTGATTCCTATGTCCCCAGCTGTTCGCAGGTGATGTCAGACTCACGGGGTGAGAGCTTTTTGCGATCCATTGTTCTCACCATGCCAGGCTGCTTCCGAACAGGGTCCAGAAAACGTGGCCACTTCTGGCTTTGGCTCTGACCTAGACTCAAGCCCAGGTTCTGATCAGAGAGTTTGGATCCCTGCAGCTGGGGGCGGGAGTGGGGGTGCTGGGTCCGTCCCACCGCTTGTCCTGGAGGTCAGGAACAGAAGAGCCGTCAGAGCTCTGGTGCCGGGGCTCGGCTCCCCCCAGCTCCCGAATTGCCGCAGGTGCCGCCCCTCTCCCTTGGCCGCCCCAAGCACCTGCTTGTTAAGCTGGTGCCTGGAGCCGGCCCTGATCCTGGTTTCATTACACTAGCTTACAGCGGGTGCTCGGGAGTCCTGGATCCACCGCTCTCTGCCTCAAACCTGCAGGCCTTGCCCTTAATGTAGCCTGCAGCTGTGGGCTCTGCTGCTGTCGCTATGCTCCCGGGGAGCGGTGCTTAGGTGGGGGGAACCTGGGATGGAAGAGGAGAGACCAAGCGATTGGGAAATCCCCTCCTCCCGTCCCTAACGCCAGCCCTGAGTGGCCCAGAACAGGAATCACATGTGCCTCCTGATAACCCAGCAGCGAGCCTGCAAGCGGGGTGTGCGTGTGCACCCCACTGAGACCAGTGCAGCACAATGGGGGGTTGGTCCCTTTGAGGGGTGACTGATGCCCCTCAGGACTAGCAGGGAGCGGTCGCTGTGCTCAGGATGGACCCGTGTGGGGAGCGGCTAAGGCTCTTTGCTCCCCCAACCGTAATCCGGCTGCGGTAAAAGAGAGAATTGGCCCCAGCTTTGTGCCTAGTGCAGAGGCCGTTGGCGAGCACCGCTGATCCATTGCCCCCCTTTGCAGGGACTACGGACCTGCTGAGCCACATGTCAGACGTGCCCCCAGCCGGCTCGGGCGCCCGGCCTGCCCCCGGAGAGAGCCCTTTCGGCAGGAGCTGGCCTGGGCTGAGAATTGCCTTTGTTTCCATATGTCGCCCGCGGCGTGCAAGGGTAGAGCTCGGCTCGGCGCGCTACATCGGCCCTTTGAAACCAACCCAAAGCGGGAGGGAAAAGATCAGCCCAGGCCTTGGGTGGGGACTCGCTTGGCTGCAGCTTCCAGGGGTATCAAGGTGCAGAGTTCTACTCCGACTGGGGTCTGCCTTAAAGGCCCAATCCAAAGCCCACTGCAATCCAGGGAGTCGTTCTACTGACTTCAAACGGGCTAGGGACCAGGCCCTAATCAGTGGAGGGCTGGTGTCTTGTAAGGGGGTTCCTTTCCCCAGTGCGGGGGGAGTGCGGGTGTATTTTGGGGATTGGGGGCAGCCTGCTCCCTTGCAGACATGACGCGGAGTTGCCCAGCTCTTCTGCCTGGGGACGATGAGGTCACATGTTGCTATGTTTGGACCCTTTCACTCCAGATGTGATAGAGGGTGCACCGAGCTCTTCTTACACATCTTGATGTTCTCTGAAAGTCCAGTTGCTTACAAGAGGCAGTGTTGTCCTGTGGGTAGAACAGCTGACCCGGGTTCCCATCCTAGTGCTGCCACTGGCTCCCTTCCCTTTTCTCTGCCTCAGTTTCCCTATCTCCTAACAATTCTTACCCACCTTAGGTGAGCAGTGCTGGGGGCCACCAGCTAAAGCCTCCCCCTCCTGCCCGCTTGGCAGTCTAAAGTTGGGCACCTAAACACAAGGGCTGATTTTTCAGAGGTGCTGGGCACCCACTGGTGTTAGTGGGAGCTGCTGGTGCCTGATGGCGCTCAGGATCGGGCCCATTGTGGCCGCCCACATAGATACTGTGATAAAGACTTTCCTCCTGGTCGCCCTAGAGAGCGCAGCCCCAGCGAACTCCATCCATCATCATTACAGGCCGCACCAGCAGCCTGGGTTTCTCCCAGTGCTCTGCCAATGCCATTTCTCCCCATGCCTGAGCTGGAGAGACCGTCTCTAGGCCCTGAGGAGAGACTGGTGCCCAGGGCTCACACAGTCCTGGGCTTGTCCGCTGAGAATGCCAGCAAGAGTGCAACTGGGCTCTGGGCAATTATCCTATATGATGTGAGGTGGGCGCAGGACGTGCGGGCACTTGGCTGTGATGGTGTTCCTTGGTGACACGGGTATTGGGAACAGGGCGGGGGGACAGCCCCTCCCCGCCTCACTCCACAGCGGGCACTGAACAGCATGGCACATATTTCCTATCCTCCAGAAGCTTTTTGAGATTGCCCAGATCCAGCAGGCCTTCTCATTAGACTAACGAGCTTACAACAGTCTAACTGGGCCCTGGCAGAGGAGAACGGAAGGGTTATGATCTCCCTTTGCCAGACAGGGAATTATGGCCCAGAGAGATCAGGGCTGGAATTTTCAATCCCAACAGGCTGAGCTCTTTTGAAAATCAGCCCTCAAGTGACATGGGCAAGGTCACAGCGGGAGTCTGTGGCGGAGTTAGGACCTGCACTCCTGGCCCCAGGTTTTTAAACATAAAACCATCCTTCCTCTCTGGCTCTCCATTCCGTCGCCCTAGGTAAGTGACGAGGAGCTATTTCAGGAACCGCGCAGTCACTAATGCAATTACTGAATTGGCAAGTCGGTGAACAAAGCAGGGAGCGAAGCCTGGGCTGGTTTGACACCGCTCTGTAGTTTCTCTCCATCGCTTCGGCAGGGTTTTGACGGAACCAATAACCCTTGCAGCACAAAGATTTGTGCCTCCCCTTGTCCTCGAGGTTCCGAGGACTCCAGCTGAGACAGGTAAATATCCACATTGTCAACATTTCCCATCTATCATTCTTCACACACACACACACACCCCCGACTGGGGCGATTCCCCTGTGGGTCTCAGAGTAATAGTGTATCCTTATTGCAGCCAACCTGTCAGCCTGTACTGTCATCATTTTTATTTACAGAGGGCATGAACACAATTAACTCACAGCAACGCAGGTGATGCGCGTTTCATCTCAATCCACCTCCCTCACAGGGCCCTGAACCTGTGTCTAGGGGAGTTCCGGAGGGGCAAAGGGAGGAGTTCCCAGCTGGTGAGGTGCTTTCATGTAGAAGTGATTTTGTTTCACCTCCACGGTGCGCTCTGATGGCATCATCTCAAGGCTGTTTTTCTTGGTTAATATCTTCTAGGACAAAAGCAGTGCCCCTCCAGGCAAATGTTAGGGGTTCAGGTTAGAGCAAGCTGGGAATTTTTGGGGCAAAATGTTTGTTTCACTGGAAAATGCTGATTTGTCCTCACTGAAACTGTTAGTGGGAAGGGATCAGTCTGGACGAATTCTGCATTTCAAAAAAATGTGGAACAAGAGTTTCAACGTTGCCAAGATGTCCTGGTTTGCCAGTTTTGAAACAAATCATTCCATGTTTCGTTTTGCAATTCAAGTTAACTTATAGTAAAACAAACAAAAAAATACAAATAAAAAAAAATGATAAAGGGCAACATCGAAAGGAAACGTTTCAAAAGGATTGACACGCAAATGTTTCAACTGACCCACGCTGAATTTGGGTCCGATTTTCGGCGCACGAAAAATGTTCGCGATTTCGACTTTTCGCCCTGGTTTGGGACAGGCACAAATTTCAAAAATTGCAGAACGTCTTGTGAGATGGGAAAACAATTTCCTATTCAGCTCTAGTTCCGTTCAAATGGGCCCTGGGCATTTGAACTGTCCTTAGTCCTGGCTAAGTCCCACCCTGATGGGTTTGTAAAGGCAAAGCCAGCCTCTGGTTCTGTTTCAACCAGCTTTAAACAGAATCCTCGGTGTGACTTTAGCCTGGTCCTCGCTGCAGAGTTCACGCGAGTGTCGGCCCGAACTCGACTCCTGCCCACACACAAAGCCCCTTAATTCAAGCGTGGGGCGTGCTTTTAACTTGCATTGTCCGGTCCATGCTGGGTTTCAGGCTACGGCGGCTAACCTCATCGCTCGGTGCTGCTCCGGTATTATTCTGCACCTCACTCGAGCGAGGCTGGCACAAGAGGGGGTTCACTCAGGTAGAGAACTCGAGGTAACGCCGCATTGACGGCAACTATTGTTAGAGATCGGCTTAAGTGGCAAAAATGTGGCTTTACTCCTGGATCCGGACTGCAGAGGCTCCAGAATCCAGGGGTGTTTGGATCCGGGCTTGGCTCTGATCTAAATAGAGACGAGGGCGGCGCCTGCCTAGGGGAGTTGAGTGGGGAAGTGCTGCTGGGACTCCCCTGAGTGGAGGCAGATGGAGGCCAGCTGCCACATTGGAGCTTCAGCCTCTCTCCCTGGAGGAGGATGGGGGCGTCTGTGCGAAACAGACCCCCCCCTGCTGCAAGGCACCTGCTCCTGGGCCGGATGAACCAGGAGCCGCACATGGCAGCTTGGGAAGGCGATCCACCCCCACACCTGCCCTGCTGGCTGGAAGATGTTGTTCTGCTTCCGGAGGGAGCTGAGAGCTCGTGGGGTCAGACTGGGAATGCAGACGCTGGGGGACACCTCCCGTGCTTGGGGCTGGCTGGGTTTCCTTGCCACACTCAGCCGCAGGACCCTGAGCACCTGCAAGGCAAATGCCAAAATGCAGCGGCGTGGGGCAGGGGATGGGGAGCTGCAGCGTGGGCCCTTGGATCTCCCCGGCCTTTAGATCAGTGCTGGGTGTTTGCATTGAGTAATGGTGTCACCCCATCCCTAGGGACAAGGCACCAGTGCTCCCTGGCTCTTTGCTGAGGCAGGGGAGGGGCACTTCCCTCTCCCCTCACCCTCGTGGGGAAGGGGCCTTCCCCCCTACAGGGCCAGGGCTCTCCTGGCCCGTTTGGTTTCATGCTTTGTTGCTTCTGACAGGGAGGTGCAGTGGGGCAGGGTTGCTGGGGAGTGGAGTCTCCTGCTTAGGGGATTTGTCACGTTCTCCTTCCGGCCCCACACCAGGGCTCGGGGCAGCCCCATGGAGAGAGCCGGGGTGGGTGTGCGCGCACTGCATGCCACTTTTGTTCCTGGGGGCCGGGCGAGTGTAGCAGCACCTCCCTGCTTCTGCCTCGGGGCCCCCTTGGTGAGCCTCCGGCCTGCCTCCCTGCTCTCCGGGGGACGGAGGTCCTTAAATCCCCCCCCGGGTCAGAGTCGCAGCTGCTGTCAGTGCCCAAGGAGCAGAGCAAGGCGCTGTCCCTTTAATGGCTGCGACCAGCTCCTCTCACACCCTGCTGGAGCTGCAGGGCCCGACGGCTGGGGGGAGCATCGCTTTCCAAAAGGGAGGGGGGCAGGGGAGGAAATCCTCCCAGGTAGGCCATGGTCCCACACAAAGCATCTGCCCCTCCTGCCTTGTGCTGGCTGCCGGCCCGGGCTGCCCATGGTCAAAGCCAGAGAAGCCTAGTCGAAAGTGGCCACGTACAAATGGGACCTCCTCACCTAGCAGATCCACTCCCGGGGGCCGGGCCTCAGGACGCGCTGGTGGCAAAAGGGGCCTTGCAAGTCCCAGCTGCCCCCCAGACTGGTGCAGAGCTGGAGCTCCCAGCCCGGAGTGTCGGGACCAAGTCAGGAGCGGGCTGAGGGCAGGGAGGGGGCAGAGTGCACTGCTTGTCAGGGCCCACATAGGGATTGGAGCATGAATTACCGCAGCCTTGAGGCTGCTCTAAGTTACACTGGGTCCTGGCTGCTCCAGGATATGGGAAGCGCAAAGACGTGTAAACGCTGCCTTGGTTTCCCTCTTTCCCTGTGGCCCTATTCTGCTCTCGCTCACGGGTCATCCCCAGAATTGTTATGTGCATTCCAGTTGCAGGGCCAAATCCTGCCCCTGCATAAACCCATGTCTGCCCTCTGCTACCCCAGTGAAAGACCCTGGGAGACAGCAGGGAATCAGCGGTGTAAGGGAGGGCAGAGTTTTCCCTTCTCCCCCCAAGGGAATTGGACACACGATTGTTTGTTTCCTCCTCTGACCCCTCAAGAGCCAGGGTGGGACCCCTCAGCAGATCCTAACAATCGCCTTCGGGAGCAGGGAGCTGAGGCCGGAGCTGATCCTGCAGCCCGAGGACACCGCATGTGCAGGTAGAAGCGTTTGCTGGGATCTGGGGCTAGTGTTTGCTTATTTTGAGCCTCAGTGATGAGCAGCAGGACTTGATTCCATCTTGCTTCAGGGCAGGCATGCAGCATGCATGAGAGGTGCTCACGCCAACCGCGGGACACGACACCCATATGGCTTAGGGGCTATATACGAGTGCTTGCCTCAGGCTCTGTGGGCTCACCTTGTGAACCTGGCCATCAACTGCTTGAATCGACCCCAAAGGAGCCAGATCTCTGCAGCACCACTCAAATTACACAGACTGGTTCATCCACATCGCGCAGGAAAAAAAAACCCACCTGCTGCTGCCAGTCCATCAGGGAAATCCATGAGCGGCGGCAGCCATAAAGGGACATAGGACAAAACGGAAAGTGTGCGTCTCGCCCCTCCCTGCACTGGGCTGGCCTGGATAAAATTGAGATTTGCAAAACCCAAACTTCGGTGGTATCCCTCATTAGTAGTGTTACGCTCCTCCCTGTGAGCCGAGTGGCCATGTGCAGATGAAAATGACTTTGAGAGCGATAACAAGAAAGAACAAACATAAAGTGCCCATAAAAGGGGAACTCAGGACCTGGCTGTTACCTGCAAGGCCAGGTTTAGCCTGGCAGAACCTGCAGGAGTTTGCTGGTGAGGCGGGCAGACTGCTCTCACGCAGCGTAAGCGCCAGCCAAAGCTCCCCCTTGCTAAGGCAGAGATAACACAGTGGCTTACGGTTCTGGTCTCTCTGAGGAGTGTGTTATTTGCATTGCAGTAGCACTTAGAAGCACCAGCTGAGATCAGGGCCCCATGGTGCTAGACGTGTCACAGACAGCCCTTGACCGTCTAAATAGAGAACATCGTCCTTCGCGCTAAAGGAAGCTTCTGCAAGAGACAGTTTTACACCGAGGGAGACGGAAGCCCAGAGACTTACCCCAGTTCATTAGTGGCCGAGCTGGGGCTAGACCCCAGACGCCCTGACTCCCAAGCCACTGCTCTAACCACTAGGCCAACTTTCTAATACGACCACCTGGCAAGCAGCACCTATGTGTGCACACGTGCTCATTGGCTGGTGTGTTTTCACTGAGACCCCGTCGATTCTGCACTGGGATGCCTTCTGACCAGCGGCCGAGCTAGAATGCAGATCCCTTCGGGATGGGAAGGAGGCGTTCCGGCGTGGCTGGGGTAGGTCTCCCTGGGCACACAGAGGGAACAGGGGTTGCCCTGCCCTTGGAGAAGGAGGCGTTCCGGCGTGGCTGGGGTAGGTCTCCCTGGGCACACAGAGGGAACAGGGGTTGCCCTGCCCTTGGAGAAGGAGGCGTTCCGGCGTGGCTGGGGTAGGTCTCCCAGGGCACACAGAGGGAACAGGGGGTGCCCTGCCCTTGGAGAAGGCAGGGAGGCTGTCCCAACCCTCCAGGAACAGAGCAGTGGCTCCGGGCTGCGTTTGCTGCTGAGTCACTCTGCAGAGCCATATTCCGGCAAGACTGCAGCAGCCGGCCTGGCTGATGGCTGCCCCTAATGAAAACTAATGAGAGAGCTGATTATCCCTCGCCCGGTGCTTCCTGCTCACTGGCTCCTTCTTGCTACGTCCATCTGCAGAGCTGGCTGATTGGAGGGGGAAGGTGTTGGGGTCTGCAGAGGGGCTTCTCCGCCTTCCCTGCAGCAGCTGAAGGGGTGGGGGAACCCTGGGGGGCTCTCCGGGCAGAGTCATGCAGGGCTATAAAGACAAGGAATGACTCAGAGCCAAGGTGAAATGGAGCCATTAGAAATCAATCCACTCACAGGGCAGCTTTAATTGAGCCGGTGGCTTCTGCCAGGCAGCGTTCAGTAAGGAGCTGGCGATGTGCCCAGCGGGGCCGGGGGGGCGGAAAGGAATGGGGGAGCAGACGGGGCTGGTGTGCTCCCATCTCCTCTGCTGCCCCCCTCCCCCTCCATCGCAATGTAGTCCTCACACAGCGTCCTATGAACAGCCGCTTTTTTATAATTGGAGGTCACCCCTGGTTTCTCCATGGGCCCCAAAACTACACTCGGGGCCCCTTAACGTTGGAGGAAGGGGTGGCTCTCTGAACCTAGCTCTGGAGTTTGTAGCTGACCTGTCTCCCTCGCTGAGCCTGGAGCCAAAATCTGCAGCCACCCCCTTCCTGCCCCCCGCCTTTTATGTGGCCGAGCAATGGAAAAACCAGCTTTGAGCCCATCCCTAGTGTCCTGGGTTGGAGAGGCTGCTGCGCACGGGGAGCCCTGCTGACCCTCCCTATCGCCCTGCTCCTCGGGGGGCCTAGGGTGACCAGATGTCCCGATTTTATAGGGACAGTCCTGATTTTTGGGCCTTTTTCTTATATAGGCTCCTATTACCCCCCACCCCAGTCCCGATTTTTCACATTTGCTGTCTGGTCACCCTAGGGGGGCCAGATGCCTGCAGATCTGGGACGTTATCGGAAAGACTCCCATTGACTTCCACGGGCTGCAGATCAGGCCCCGTGTTTTCCATGGTTTCCTTCTGTTATGTGGGGTGAAGGATTCAAGCGCTCCTGAGGGACATCACCCTGCAAGCCCTTCCTACGCCTTAGCACATGAGGTGGCGGGCGGGTGGGGCTGGGGGATTGTGGATTGACTCCAGTACGGTGTGGTTTATCAGCTCACGCTCTGGAGGCTAACAGCAGCTAACCACGGCCTACCGAGTGCCTAGGGTTGCCAACTTTGTAATATTTAAAATCTGGACACTCCAACAGGAGTGCCAGAACCTCCCCCGCCCTGTCCCCTCCTCTGAGTCCCCACCCCGCCTTGCCTCTTCCCCCAAGGCCCTGCCCCCGTTTGTTCCCCTTCCCCCCTCCCCCTGTTGCTCACTGCTTTCGCCCCACTCCGCTCTGCCTGGGTCATGAGGGACTTGCCGGCAGAGCTGGGGCTGGGAGCTGCAGCCACCCGACGCAGGTAGGAGGCAGCCCTGGTTGAATAGGAACTGTCAGGGTGATGACCCAGCGCTTCCCCCTCCTGCAGAAACCAGACTTTGGGTGTCAGGTCAGTAGATGTGACTGGACTTTGCCAGGTACCCTTTTTGACCGGACTTTCTGGTCGAAAGCTGGCCACCTGGTCACCCTGTGGGTGCCATGTCCAGTGAGACGTTTGTAGAAGAACCACCAAATATGGCAGCCAGCAAGACAACTCTCTCTCTTGGTCGGCAGCCTCAGCAGAGACATCAAGGCATGAAGACTGGAGACCTGCCATCTCCAGACGTAAAGTCGGTTGCGGGAAGGATAAAAGGACACATTAGTCTCCTGTGGGAAGGGATAATGGCCTAGGATAGACAGTGCTGGATGGATGGAGAAGAGGACTTCACACTCCAGGCTGCAAGATGGCTGTCTGTCAGTCCAGGAGGAGGAAGTTCTCTGTGACTGTGGGGCCTTGTCCACGTACACACATACTAGGAGACTGCATGGATTTAACTAAATCAGTTCCTAAACTGGTGCAACTTTTGTGTGCAGACAAAGCCGTGGAGCTGCCAATCCAGCACCTTTCATCTTCAGGACAGTCTGTTTCATGAAAAATGTACCATTCCCATCTCCTTTTCCAATGCAAAATGAATCTCAGAAGAGACACCTGGGTTTAACCAAGATGGCAAAGATCCCAGTTGAGGCTGGCTGTGGGGCTCAGGTATAGGTTATAGTGGTCAAGGTATCCTGTTCCGAGGCCCTGTGGGGTAATGTCTTGGAGGAAGAACGCAGGAGGCTGTGTCTCCAACTCTCCTAGTGGTCTGTGTCGCTCACACTCCTCCGGCGTTGTGTCAGTGGTGCATGAATGGTCACTTTTGCAGAGACCCAAGGCAAAGGTTGGGAGAAAGCAGCTAGTGCCATGAATGATCTCAACCAGGACGGGGCAGGGAGAGGCGTGCAATGAATCAAAGGCTGGACAGAGCTCAGAGGCTCTTCAGACAAGACCCTTACTAATGGGTTTCGTTGCAGGGCATCAGCAACTCATATAGGAGTGGGAAGGGAGACTAAGGGATTTATTTATAACACATAATGAGAAGCAGTGTCTATCTATCTATCTGCCCACCTACCTATCTACCTACCTACCCCCTCATCATTATATTTGGACACCAAATGTATATAGGGCACATCACCTGGAGGTTTAAATTAAAGATGGGCCTGAGCTGGGACCCAAACACCCCTGAACATTGGAATATGTGGATCTGGATGTGGGATTTGAGGTGTGGACCCCACCCCATGCCCTCTGATAGGCCAGAGGCAGTCTCTATTGCGTCTGCTAATATGGGACTTGATAGTCACTGAGGAACAATGGTTGACGAAGGTTCTTTCTCTGGTACAAAATGTTATTGCTCGAGGACTTATTAATCAGTTGTAAAAGCGCAACACATCCCAAAAAGTGTAACACCTATGCCAAAATATTGCAAATTTCTTTCTTTCTTTCTTTCTTTCTTTCTTTCTTTCTTTCTTTCTTTCTTTCTTTCTTTCTTTCTTTCTTTCCAGAAGCAGCAGCAAACAACACAGGAACTAAAGTCCAGTTTCCAGTTCGTTTGTACCAACATTTTGGTACAATGTGGAACATGCTTTGGTCTAACTCCATAATCCCTATCGCCAAAAGACTGCAGGGGCCAGAGTGCAAGGAGAACCTGGCTCCCATGAAGGGTTGACAGAGGCAGGAGCGCCGCCAGCTTTTTTGCCGCCCTAGGCGGCGGAAGGTCCCGCCCCCGACAGAGGCGGCGGAAGGTCCCGCCCCTGAAATACCGACGACGACTGGGGCGGCCGAAGATCCGGCTGCGTGGTCGCTGCCCCCCAAATGTTAGCGCCCTAGGCCACCACCTAGGTCGCCTAATGGGTTGTGCCGGCCCTGGACAGAGAACTAGGAAGCCGCCCTCCTTGCCTGTTGGAGTATCTCATTACAGAACTTCTGGTCAGTTTCACAAAGGCACCCGTGGAATCCCGTGGCTAAATGTGCCCTGGATTGACAGAAAATGTAGCATCCCCGTTGTGGGGAAGTGGGCACTGCCAGGCATGTATACTGAGAAACACGCCTCTTTTCCTAGATACCTGGCTGCCTGTTTCCTCCATACCCAGGTAACTGGAAATCCCTCTGCGACATGGGGTTAAGGCTCTGGTTGATCTGCTTAATCTGGTTCTAATCCACCACTGCAGGCAAGTGGCTCAGAGCCTGAGAGTGAGGAGAAACTCCTGCCCGAACCTCCGTTTTGACACTGATCTTATTTCCGGCATCAGCGTCGGGAACAAAGGCAGCTGCTTTCAAGGAGCCATAGTGAAGCATTCTCAAGTCACCTGGGCCTGCGCCTTAGAGCCCCAATCCTGCCAAGTGCTGCGCTCCTCCTGCTGGGGCCCATGCTCTCTCGATTCTCACTGAGCTGAGAGCCCTGGCCGGAGATGAGCTGAAGGGACTGGTCCCTTAGGAACAGGGCCACTAGAACTGCAGTCTTGGCTTTGCACTGCATTCCTGCAGCAGGGGGCCAGGCTCTGCAGCCAGTGAAGTCAGGCAGGGAAAAATCTGGGCAATTATGGGCATTGAATACCATATTTGGAAGAGCTATTCTGTTCCCCCGGGCTGTGCTCAAGTTGCAGAGCAGAGGAGACTCTAAGGGGAGACAGCTCTCCTTCGATTCCTTTATAGTTCAGCCGTTTCCCTGCGGTTCTCATATGGCAGGTTTGCTCCGACGGGCTCAGGTTTGTATGATTTACAGGGGCAGCCCTGGAACGGCTCCGCGGTCTCGGTTTGCACTGCAGTGCCGGGGTTGCATTGCAGCCTTAACTTAGTATGACTTGCAAAACAGCCCTGGCATTTCACTGCAGTCCCTGGGTTTGCATTGCAGACTTGGGCGAGTCTCGCTTAACCCCTTACACGGCAGGCTGGAAATCTCACTGCAGCCTGAGAGGTTTTGCGTTGCACTGGATGAATAGGACTTGCAAAATATTCCTGAGATTTCACTGCAGTGGCAGGTTTGACGCCCTGCTGCTTTGTACCACATCTAGAGTGGTGGTGCCATCATCAGCATGCCCTGCAGACTGGCTTTCTGTGGGCGGACAAATCTCCATGATGGAAGTAATTCGTGAGGGGTGCAGACAGCTAGCACAAGGCATTGGCGCAACTTAAATTCCCCTTGAGGTCCCACTAGGTGACCAGATGTCCCAATTTTATAGGGACAGTCCCGATTTTTGGGTCTTTTTCTTATATAGGCTCCTGTTGCCCCCCACCCCCTGTCCCGATTTTTCACACTTGCTGTCTGGTCCCCCTAGGTCCCCCTAGGCCATGCTCCACCTGGAGCCAAGCAGGCAAGGATTTCAAAGTCAGTCTCGCAGCACTGGGGGCAGTTTTACAGGCTAGCGCTGGTGAGCTCACGGCCCCAGGGAAGCTGGGCCACTGTGCTGTGGGGCTGCTCAAGGTTATGATCACGGAGACCCTCCAGCAAGGCTGGACTTCTCAGTGTGTCCACGAGAACCTAGCCCAGCTCCAGGGAAAAATGGATGCTGGAGATTTACTGCGACCCCATCAGCCACAAGGAGTTTGCTGTGTCCCACTCTCAGCAGTGATCAGAGAGCCACGGCCATGCTTGGCCATTTCAAATGTCGGGGTTCAAATGGACCTGCATGTTCTCTTTACTCCAGCCAGCCAGCAGGGCTGTGGTCTCCTGGTCCGACCAGGTTTCTCTGGAGAAGGGGCACTGGGGAGCTCATGGCTGTCCAGAGAGTGGTGTGAATGTTATGCCCAGCAAAGAAGGATCCTAGCATTTTAAACCTGCCTGCAGTTTCCGGGTCCCACAGCCAGGTAAGCCCCCTGGTATTCGTTACACACAGGGAATAAAGCTCCCTTGGGGTGAGGCATTGCCTGAGCAAGTGCACTCTGGGATATCTAACCAGGCAGCGTTATGGCAGGAGGGAGGACTTGATCTCCGGTTACAGTGGCATGGGGGAGGGGCACCATGCCATGTAACAAAACGCCCAGAGGCCATGGGCATAGCTCTATTGCCTTTACTGGAGCAACACTGATTTACACCAGCTGAGGATCTGGCCCAGGTCTGACCACTTCCAGGACCCAGAGCATGTCCCGGATGCGCCAGCATGGTGCATGAGGAAGATCCACCGGTTACTCGGCATGTTCCGTGTGGACAGGTGTGTTGAGTTAGCCAGTGGACATGG